>NW_021680496.1:45575-75377 GCF_001412515.2 Diachasma alloeum | reverse complement strand
ATGTAATTAAGTAATGTTTAATTGAGCCTGGCCAACGACTGGCAACCAACGCTGGGCCGAGATGGGCGCCCAGACCTGGCCCGATGTTATCATTCCAGGTTTCAACCAAGTCCGGCGCGGTCCCGGTTGAGGAACGGGTCCCGAAGTTCGGCAGGCCGGCCACCGGGCTTGGGCCAAGCTCGGCCCATTCGTTTTTTCGTACGTGGGATTTTGATTAGTTTGGTTTTAGCAGTCCGTGAAGACAAGGAATACCGCCATCCAATATTCAATCTTATGCATTTATGATATTCAAATTATTTGCATCTTGTGAAATATTGAAGTGATTTAAATAATATTAAAGGTCGTGGATTTTAAATTAATTCAAATCCCTTCCAAAATCAACCCTCATATTTAAATGAAAAATCAACACAATCAACACACATTAAATTATTTCAATTTGAATGAATTATACAAAACCTAATTAGCTTCAAGTACCAACATTGAAGATACAATAACAAATTATATAAATCCGCCATGGTTCGATCGTCCCTGTTACATTAAACGCCACAGCGCATTCGTTTTTTTGTACCATTGACGGAGTGAACGAAGAAATCCGAAAAAATTGAAATCGTCAATTGAAGTGCTGAAAAATGATAGTATTTTAAAAAATAATTCATATCTGGAATTCCAAGAAGGAAAAATATTTTTTACATGCGATAATTTTTTCGCTTATTGAATGAAATCGCCGGTTGTGCGAGGTTGCCGAAATATCACTAAACGCGCCCGGGCGAAGTAGAGTAAGTTCGCATATGGTGACCAAACTAACCCTCTTCCCTGACTAAACTTTTTCCCACGCTCTCAACGTAGCGTGCGACTGGGTTCTCCCTACCCCGGAGCCGAGAAAACAAGTAAAAGCAGTAATCAGGTTAGAGGATCAATTGATCAAACTTTTAAACTGTAATCTATGAGAAGTAAACCAACAATCAATTCAAAAATCGACTCATTGTAAACATGAAAATTATCAACTGAACAACGAATAAAATAAAAATACCTACACGGACAAAAAATTTACTGAAAAAATACCAAATAAGTCATGCAATCGTGGACCGGAATATTGTCGCCGCCAGGAAAGAGTGATCTTGGATGCGAGTGGTAGGGGACGTCAACTCAGGTAGCAATTGACGAAGGAAACAGGGTTGGTCAAGCCTTGAACCAAGGCTCATAAATGCTGGATGAGGGCTGGCATCCAAGCTTGGATCAGACCTCATTGAGCCCTGAAATGATAACCCGTTTTCAGGCTGGGTGACGAGGCTTGAACCAGACCTAGGAAGAAGGGTTCATTCAAGCCTCGAAATGCCTAATATCATTGTTTTTCAAAATATTATCCCATTATTTATGTTTATTAGTGTAATTGAACGATTGCTGATTATCCCATAGTCTCCATTAACAAAAGGAATGAAAAAAATTGCACCCACGGGGATTTGATCCCAAGTCTTTCTGATCTCTAGTTCGATGCCTTGTCCACTTGGCCATTCGGACAATTGTTGAATTGTAGGATTTCATTTTGGTATACGAAGTACTGGGCGTGTATTGTAGTTGGTTTTCCGTTTCAACTATTTGCAGCCGTTTTTTTTTCTATTCCAATATATCAATGAATCAAAAACTAATTAATTCATTTTTTTAACGAAATATGGGAAGCCACTCTTGCCAAGGGTTGTTGCAAGCCTTGTCCAGACCTAGCTCGGTTGGTTTGACGGGAGGTCACGGTAATGCCTATTGACTGGATAGAGAGACTTTTTTTCGTTGATAAATATGAAATTATTGACGAGGAAGGTAACAATTGGTTGGAAGGTAACCTTGGTTGAGCCTTGAGTGATCCTTTTCGTATTCAGCCTCAATACTCCATGCCTGAACTAAGCCTGAATTAAGGCTCCCCAACGGGTCCATCTATCACCCTCATTTCAGGCTGAAGTGAACGCTAAGATCAAGTCTGTTCTAAACTTGTGTCACAAGCTTGTTCCCATCGTTAGCCTATCGAATTCTCACCTGGGAAGTCGGGGCTAAATTCGAGAGAATGGGGGTACCCAGCCACGATCATTCTTTCGTGGCAAGGACTATACATTCCTAGGTCTGTTTCACTCGATATCGGGACAAAAAATGCGAGAAAATAGGGAATTTTTCGCGTTCGTGCATCCCCATGTCCTTGACATCGCAGACAGGAAAAATACACTACAAGTAATATTTCAGTAGAAATGTTACTTGTTAGAAATTTCCAAGACTCTTACCGGAAATATGAGTGCTACAATGACATTCTCTATACCGGTTCAGTTGTCGATCACAAACTGCTTCGAAATTTCCTTTGACGGCCCCATAACGGCAGATTCTTTTACCACAATATTTGAGGGATTTTTTTCGCCTAAATTTCCATCTCGAGCACTTCAACGAAGGTGAACAAGGCTTATTGCTATGATTGTTGAGCAATTTACCTTGTAATATTACAGCGACTATGAACGAAGGGAGCTTTGTTACTCCCTCATCGTTTCATCGCGTTCCGAAGGAACAAGTGAAAATGGGGCAAGGGAATGCTGGAGCCCAACCAAGCGAACAGATCGGCAAACCACGAGGTGGAGACGCATAGCGAAGGACTTGATGGATACAAGGCAAACGTGAGAGAAAGGATGGAATTATTCAGCACTGTCAAACGGAAACCCACGAAAACTCTTGTGCTCATCCAAATGTGAACATATCTGATCCATTACTTGCATTATTTCGTGGTACATGCCGGTAAAAATATTGCAATACCACACGCATGAAATCTCGAGCTATTATTGACAGGTATGATTTAATCTAAAGCCCAGATGGGAATTAGGTAGGCTGACGATGGGAACAAGCTTGTACGAGTCTTGGTTTGGCGAGGCTTAGAGACACAAGTCTGGAACAGGCTTGATCTTAGCGTTCAGTCCAGCCTGAAATGAGGGTGATAGATGGGGCTTTTGTGGACCCTTAATTCAGGCTTAGTTCGGGCTTGGAGTATTGAGGCTGAATACGGAAAGGATCATTCAAGGCTCAACCAAGGTTCCCTTCCAACCAATTGTTACTGTCCTTGTCAATAATTGCATATTTATCAACTAAGAAAAGTCTCTCTATCCAGTCAATAGGGATTACCGTGCCCTCCCGTCAAACCCACCGAGCTAGGTCCGGACACGGCGTGCGGCAGCCCTTGGCAAGAGAGGCTTCCCAAATTTCGTTTAAAAAATGAATTAATTAGTTTTTGATTCATTGATATATTAGAATACAAAAAAAACAGTTGTTTATGGTTGAAACGGAAAAACAAATACAATAAACGCCCAGTACTTCTTATACCAAAGTGAAATCCTACATTTGAACAATTGTCCGAATGGCCAAGTGGATAACGCATCATGATCATTTTTACCAGCCAATTTCTAGTCTCTGACAAACAAAAAATGGAAAAAAGGAAATGTCACAGACACAATCTACCTCAATAGACATGATTCACAATCTATACGTTAAACAAATCAATCTGAAATGCGAAGCGTGTACAAGTGCGTATATGTATTCTCCAGCTACCTCCTTAAAGTTACTTTAACTACATTTTCTCATGTTTTTTCCGTGGACATTAAGAACAAAAATGTAAATAATCATATGTAAATATATTTGGCTGAATAGACATGTTTTTTTTTAATAAAGAAAAATAGTGGATAAAGCATCGGACTAGAGACCAGAAACACTTAGGATCGAATCCCGGCGGGAGCAATCTTTTTTTTTTCATTCCTTTTGATAATGGACGTTATGGGATAATCAGCAATTGTTAAATAATACTAGTAAACATCAAATAATGGAATGATATTTCGAAAAATAATGATATTTGGTATTTCGAGGCTTGAATGAACTTCCTTTCTTCCTGGAACCTTCTTCCCAAGCCTCGTTCGAGCCTCGTCACTCAGCCTGAGAACGTGGTTATCATTTCAGGACTCAATGAAGTCTGATCCAAGCTTGGATGCAAGCTCTCATCCAGCATTTATGAGCCTTGGTTCAAGGCTTGACCAGCGCTGCTTCCTTCGTCAATTCCTACCTGGGAGGGTCGCAGGTAAGAATTACCAAGGCTGAGAATGGAAACATGCTTGTATGAATCCTGTATTGGCGAGGTTCAGTGGCTCAGGCCTCACCCAGCCCTGTTCTCGTTGTCGATATTAGGCTGAAATGAAGGTGATTCGCAAGGTCATCTACGAGGCTCAATTCAGGCCCAATCAAGGCCTTAAGTATTGAGGTTGAATACATTAAGCCTCATTCGGGGCTTAACCAGTTCTCAAGAATAAAGTCTACTTTTAATTAAGGATGTTTAACCTATCAAATAGACAACTAACTAACTTGAAAAGGAAAACAAGATTGATTAAATAATTCATTCATGTTACAAATTATTTTGTTCATCGCATTAGAAGTGTTATGGCGAACTTTTCCATTCTCAAAAACAATAATTAAAGAAAATGTTCATGAATAATGGAGGACTTGTGACTGCAGTGGTAACAGTCGAATTTTGATCGGGCAACATTGCACGCTTCGGCTAGTAGTGGGGTTGTAACAGTGATATGAATGTTGGTGTGTTACACGTGTCCATATGCTTCCAGCACTGAATTATTATCACCGATTTTACCGACGTCGATCAGCTGTTGTACGGTGTTGATGCGTTACTCGATTCGTAATGGCGGTCGAATTTTTTTAGCGGAATTCGAAAATCAATCGATGATATCACGCCTATATGGCGCGCTCCCCTACTTGCTCTCGCCGGCGATAGATTCTCCATAGTCTAAATAGAGTAAATGGCTTGTAGTTTTTTTTTTTCAAAATCTTGGGTGTCTAACCCATGCAATATCTCGATCAAAGTTCACATGGTTACGTTTCGTCCGTAAGCGTAATACCGTGACGGGCCCAGTTTTCGGCCGAGTAAGGATTCTCCACAAATCAATAACACGTGAATTCTATTTTATCCACCAAATATGAAGTCTGATGGTCACAGGCCATCCATGATGTTTTTCTGATAGAATAATACTTCATTTTCATTCAAATGTTTGAGAATTTATAAATAATTGAGAAAAACGTATAATAACCTCCATGACCGAGTTTCCGGGCGCCGAATACCGCCATACCCAATAGAGAGAAATTCAGAAATCAAGAGTCGTGAGTCGAATGACGAATGATCAAACGGAGAATGAACAAATGGGAAACGGTAAAATGAGCAACGGTGAAACGAGGAATAGTTAAAAAGGGAAGAGTCAAACAAGAATGGCTGACGATTGAGTCTGCGAGGAATCATATTTTCGGCGGAACTTATTTCCTTCAAATAAGTTCCCAATTCATTATTCCACTGAAGGAGTAAAAAAGGCGGTAAATTATTAAACAAAAAATGAGATTCTCTAGCGAGATAATTTGCTGTATATTCAATCGACAGCCTTCCCCACTTTTCTCCTCTTGACCATTCCTCGTCTTGATCAATGGTGAAAAAGATATCAACGTTTTTTAATAATATATGCACACTGTTATAAGCTGATATCAAAAGTAGACAATGTAACACGGTAATCGGATCAGTACATAAATTAGATTTGGTGCATTCCTCGTCATATTTTCCTGTACCTCGGTGTTGACACTTTCGGTTTTTTAATTTTCACCCTGGAAATTAAAAAAATTAATTTTTTGTTTTAATTTCTTTCTTTCTTTATTCTTATTATCAAATAAAGGAATAGTTACAGAAAACATATTTTTATGAATGTAAAGGGACTGGAGGAGAGAAACATTTGAGTTTATTCTATTGAAAAATATCCGCCCGGTAACTACTCCCACCTGACATTCAGTGGGCCCAGTATCCGGATTCGACATTTTCGATAAAAAATATTATTTTTCATGTTATTTTCATTGCATGGGTCATCTACAATTGTTATTTAACTACTAGAAACCCATGAAAATCAATTTTATACTCACATTTTGTTGTTTGATCCTTATGCTGCATCGAGAGATTTTAACCTTTGCACGCTACAAATGGCTTACCATACGGTCTCACCATATACACTCTCACATCAATTATGTTTTTATTATTTTCTGCAACTCGTAATATATCAATAAATACCGTTATTTATACAGAAATAATTTAGCCCCGAAATGCAGAAAAAAAGTGTACTTTGATGACTGTCGCAGTGTCATTAATGCTAAATCCTGTCGTGAGAGTGCTCTGCGCCCGGAAAGTGGGTACCGCCCGGTTACTCGGTCCCTCACGGTATCTTGTCGTAAGAAGTTTCAGACGGCCTAGTGGAAACGCGCTGGACTGCGGATCAGAAGAACCCCGTATCGAATCCCCCTGAGTAGGAGCAATTTTTTGAATGTTCAGTTTCATCGTATTTCAATTATAGGTGTGCAAATAATGATTCAGGACAGATAATTGATAAAAAATAAAAATGATAATAATTTCTTTTAATCCATTGTTGATTAATCAATTATCGATTAACGATTAACGCTTATCGGGTTCTCGACCGTCACTAACGGTTCTACCCCAGTCGTTTTTATGGAGTTCTTGAATTTAACAGAAAGACTGATGAAAGAATCAGAAATTCAAAGAAATACCTATAAATAATAACATAATTAATTAGAAAGAAGCGCGATTGAGCCCTTAAAATTTATTAATTCAAGGATTGGATCAGGCCTTGGTATTAAGGTTGTTCGAGCCTTAGAAATTATTCCTCAATTCAGGTTAGTATTGTGAGGCTGAATGAGGACTGATTCAAGCTTAGGCTCTAGCCCTGATTGACACTTTACGAGCCTTGGTTCAGGGCTTGATGAGCCTTGTTTCCATGATCAATTCCTATCTGCGGGGTTTATCCCAGGAATGTATATACGGAATGATGGGATGTATGTTGTGTCACCATATTCAACGTTTAAATTTGAAGTATCTTTCGTTTGAATTTAATCCGTGAAAATTCGGTCGACACGTGAATGTCCAGCGAGAATCTCCAATGGACAAAATCAATTCACTCTGTTTTGATGGTATTTCATGAATTTCATGATTCATAATTGAATATCGCTTCATTCCGACCCTCGATGCCTCTCCAATCCGTCATTGTCATTATAGTATGCAATCAATCAACCAATACGTAGAAGCATACAGGAATGAATAGTTGAACCGACCGCAAACAATATATAATATTCAACAATTTATCACCCATTTTTGTTGTCATCTGTAGCCAATCCGAAGTATGACTAATATATATTTTTTGTCAGCACTATCTACGATCCTCAGGCACAAACATTCAATATCCAGTACGTACACCCTGAAAAACAATTTATTTAATTCAAATAAATTTTTGTTTTCACATCAAATAAAAAATTTTATTCGAAGTTTTGTTTATATTAAATAAACGTTTTTCTTTACGATCCACCAATGAATCTCCATTTGATCCAAATCATTTTTTTATTTATATCAAATAAACATTTTTCGTATATTAGGAATTTTGTTTATTTGAATCAATAAATTATTTCTTTAAACTAAATAAATATTTATTTGATACCAATAATTTATTATCGTTTTGGGATATTAATAAACTCGAAAAAGATTACATGAAAAATTTAGGGGTAGGAGGGAGCGAAAAATTTATGTTCTATGGTTTCACTATCAGGGAAACGATGGTGAAAGAAGGTAGTTCATAATGAAGTAAAAAGTGTAATCAAAAATTGGATCAGAATGGTTCTAGAGACCTCAAATCTTCCAGATTTCATGTTTCCTGGGTTAGGTTAATGAAAATGTGATTTTCTTAAAATAAGAAAACTATTTGTTTTATTCATATTTCTTTTCTACTACCATTACGGTTTTATAGGCTCCCCATTCGTCTGCCTTGCCTCTCCCACTTCTCTCTTTTGATTTTTATCTGCGTTACCATGGGCCGTCTTACTCATAACTGTACCCCATTCGGGCTAGGACTGCACGGGAAACCATGAAAAACCCCCGTCGTACTGCTGGCCAATTGTGCAGAGCCCTAATGTGCCGTTCTGTCATACTGTCTAAAGAGGCACATTAGGCCACTACACCGTGTCGTCCTTCCGAAATTTTTGGGCGAAGGTGTTCCTAAGCGGTCTAAATGGAGCTGCACTCGAATGTCCGCCGGAGCAATACCTAACTCACCCAACTATTGCGGTCGGCTAAATAAGAAACCTATTTATTTAAAATTAATAAATTCCCGTGTAGAAAAATTTCTGTCTTTAGAAGGTCTTCTAGAAATTTTGGGAAGAATCTTCGAAAGATTATGTAGAAGATCTGCTTGGTGACCCAAAAAAATTCTTCAGAAGACACAATCTTCCAAAGACAATTTTAATTTTCGATCTTTACTTTTTTGACGCTCAAATTACTAAGCCCTGAATTTTGGACTTTGAAAATTTTGACCCTTAAAATTTTGTCTTCTGAAGAATCTTTTTGGGTCACCAAGCAGATCTTCTCCATAATCTTTCGAAGATTCTTCCCAAGAATTCTAGAAGACCTTCTAAAGACAGAAATTTTTCTACACGGGAATTGTTTATTAAATACAGTAGACTCTCGTTATAGTCGCATTCGTTATAGTCGCATTTCCCCTCATATCGATTTTTTCGAGCTCGAGCGCTTCCCCCACTCCGTACCACCTCCGAGGTGTGGATTTAAATGCCCCTGTGTTTTCTCGGAATGGGCTTTGTTTTGCATTTCTAAGAAATTCGGGAAATAAAATTTAGGAAAAATGAATTTGCGAGAGAGAAATTCAGTTCACTCTTGACTGTCACGAAGAGAGGGTCTTTGCAGTGGTGCATAATCCTGCTTTTTATTTGAATGAAGTGAATAAATTTTGGAGTGTATTGAACAATGCGATGTTATTAATATTTCTATTCATTTCATTAATTTACTAAAAGTGTTCAACGCAATTCATTTTGTTAATTTAATAAAAGTGTTTAATGAAAATAATTTTTATATTTAATCAAAATGTTCGATGCAAATTGAAGAGAAAAATAATTGGAGTAAAATTTATTTTCTTATCGCTCCCGATTCCCGGAATTTAGGCTTACCGTGAGCGTCTGGTGGAGGAAGAGAAATACAGTCCCATTCTCAGAATCGGCTACCCCTACAGCCCCGTGAGTGCGACTATAACGAGAGTCTACTGTATAATCAAATCTTGAAACAAGTAAACAAGTTTATTCATTTGTAACAAAAATGTTCTTGGAATAAGTAAAAAATTTCAGATAAAGATTTTTATTTAGTTTTTAAAAAAACCATTTGTCTGAGTGTACAACAGCAAAGGAATGGATACTGAAGAAACCACATACAATATATATTGTTCAAAAATTCATCGACCATTTTTATTTTCATCTGTAGCCAATCCGTCTCATATTTATTTATTAATGCTTCTCAATTTTCAAATTTTCATCAACTAGAGCACACAACGTGAAAGAGAGAAAAACCAATAAAGTATTCGACATTTTGACACCGGAGTATAACAAATATAAATTTCTTGTCAGCACTATCCACGATCCTCAGGCACAAATATTTAATATCCCGAAAAATTGACGCACCGAGGTAAAATTTTTCCTCGAAATTCACTGTATGCACTATTCACCCCACTCATGGGTATATTCTGTAGTACCGAAAGAGGAAAATTTGAATTCGCGTGAAGAATGTATATCTACGCAAATTGTAAAAAACTTGGTCTCAAAAACTCAGGAGTGCCTTCCAATTTTATGTTCACCAAATTGAGAGGACTACCTATTGGATCATCCCACTTTATATACAATTTAATTCTCATTTCACTGATTGACAACTGCATACTGCGGGGCTCAGGGAGATTGAAATAGTGGCCCGGTTAGAAGCTCTTGAAACGTTAAAGCAGAGATTGCGCTGGCCTCAGCTAGATGTCTCAACTTAGCGCCGTAAACCTCGGCTTATCTGGAATTCATGGTAAAACGAGTCGTTTCTTCGGGGTACTTCTGAAGGACTGAGAGCTACACCGATACGATTAGGGGCGAAAGCGAGAAGCTGTATGTGGGATAGAGAGAGTGGAATTCTCCCGTACAATTCGCTTCATGATGGAGGGGATGAGAAAAGCGAGGGCCATGCTTGCTGTGTTGATGCCAAAGGGTAAAGAAAGAAGGGAGAGACACACAAAAGGTTAAGACTGAATGGAAAGGGCTAAAAGGGGAGACAAGAGAAGTTGGTTCACGTGGAGAATGCCCGTGCGAGAAATACGACAGGTATCTGCATACCACGGACTCTACACCATGGGAGGTCTTCCCTGCATTCCAAATTCCGTGGAAACGGGGTTACGTAAATCAAACGGGGGGGAATTACTTATCGGTTGAGCTTGCTCGCCTCCAAACGGTTTACACAAAATTTACATGGTGCAATGGGGCTATGGGCAAGTGCATTCGGTATATCAAAGGCATCCGAAAAGCACGGATTTCGAGTAGATCGGTAGGGTGGGTAATGCTTCGAAAAAACATTTGTTTTGTTGTCAGCGGTCTTGTCGTTCTTGTGATTGAGATAGATTGGTAGAAAAAAATTGGAATTTAATGGATAATTGTAGGATTAAACGAACTGACCTGTAAGTGCAGTTCTATCTTAACTCTTGTCTGGTCTTCCCACGCGACGCAGCGTCTTTGATCACCTCCGCGGGAATGTGCCACCGTGTTATTTAGGCTTTAACGTTGCCGAATTTACTCTACACTGCCCGGGTCCTTTTAACGTGTTTCCGGCAACGTTGCGTGACAGGTCATTTTATTTAACATCGGTGTATAATATACAAATGCAAATCGACTTCTGGTAATAAAAATTTAATACTCGAAATTAATACTCCATAACTAAGGGTTACAAGGGTCAAATTAAGGGTCATGAGGGTCAGAATAAGGGTCACGAGGGTCAGAATAAGGATCACGAGGGTCGGAATCATATTTTGCAGTACGCCCCTTCCATGCCGATGGCATCACAATTTCAAAGGATCAAGTAAAAATTTTTTACACTGCCCGAGTCGAATATTAAGACCTGAATTCCCCCTTGAACACCTATCATGAGTAGGAGGACCAGGATGAAGTTAGGGTGTATTTACATTCAGAAAGACCCCCTGGTTTCCGCCTGAACGTGAGAGTTATTTTCAAATTCCGAGGGTTCAGGAGGAAAACAGGAGGTGTGTTAAACCTATTTATCGTCTGCACCCCCTAAAATGTTTTCCACTCCATCCCTCCTGGAAAGAACCTATAAACCCTTTCAAAGTATTTTTTTTTATTTTTAATTATTAACATGAGAGGTACGGGTGAAAATTAAGGTCATACTCAAGGGTCATATATAAGGGTCAAAAATAACGGTCAGAAACGACAGTCAAAAATAAGGGTGAGAATTTCAGTAATTTTCACCGCAAACAGAAATGAACAAAATAGTGAGCTACTCAATCATCCTGGCTATCAGGGTTAATTCAGGGGATTTATGATTTCTTTTCATTCGACAGGAGGAGAAGGGGGAAAAAAGTATCAGTTGAGAAGGGTTTTTACGCCTTTAGGATGAGACAGGGTCATATAAGGAGTTATTCAGGATGTATCGGATGAAGAAAGGAGGAAAAAATATCTCAAGGAGGTAATAGGGGGGAATAAGGTCCAGATATTCGACTCGGGTGGTAGCGCTCCACTCAGATCGCGGCCCAGTGCGTGACCATCCTTATTCTTTCTTCATGTCCGGATGCATACACATCCTAAAGCATTATTTTCTGTGCAAATAGAATGGATAAAAAGTGATATCGTGATTCCTCTGAGGAGAAACATAAAGGAAAATAACTAAGTTGTTTGAAGGAGATGGAGAGAATTATTGGGAAGAGGCATCGTCAAACACGGGATTACACATCCTGTGCAATCAGGATTTTTAGCCTGCATAGCTGTACACCTTCATTTGTTTGCATCGAAGCCTTCAGGAAATATACGATAATGTTGTTTAAAACTTTTGGGATTTGACATGTAAAATTTGGAGAATTCCTGGTGTACAAAAACTAGAATGAAAAAAAGGTATGACAAGTAAACCTTTTTGAGAGGAACTACTCAGCAATTCAAATCAACATAAAACCGTAGGTTTGGATTGGAATGGATTCGATTTTGTATCGTGCTATTATAAAATTACGTATCTTTTTCGTAATTTCGAAGCGAAATGTGGTTGTAGGAAACTTTATGGAACTGTCACGGAATTCTTCCAGAGCGTTCCGTAATTTTTACCTGAATTTCCTATGGAAAATTACGATACCGTCACTTAAATTTTCTGAGTCGATTCTGTAATCGGTGGGCGGATTGTGAATTCCATAATTTTTACTGAACATTTCTCCCCGTGTAGGCTCCCCATTCGTCTGCCTTGCTTCTCCCACTTCTCTCTTCTGATTTATCTGCGTTACCATGGACCGTCTTACTCTAATCAATTGCACCCCATTCGAGCTAGGACTGCACGGGAAACGATGGAACACCCCAGTCGTACAGCCGGCCGATTGCAGGGTCCTACTGTACCCATCCGTCACACTGACTGGAGGGGCACCGTAGTTCTCCACACTCGCGCCTGGTGGCGGCAGTTCCACCCGAGTAGGTAGGGCTAAGCGATCACCCGTCCAAGTACTGTCCAGACTAAACGCTGCTGATCTTGGACGAGCTCCGGAGCCCTACCCGTTGTGACCACTACTGTCGCTATCTCAACTGCACTTTTTTTTAGTGATAATTAAAAATGTCCGTGACGCTTCACTGAGAAAAAAAAATTTATTTGGAAGTACGTTTTGACTCGTATCAAGGAACTCATGGCTCGAAAATTGTAAAGAAATAAATATCTAACACTGAGAAGAAACAACTGTTATCAAGAGATTTTGTACTTTTCCCAAAGATGAGGATAATTTGTTCATGACAAGAAACTGATTTCTCAAGCCAAGTGTAGTTGAAAGCCATCAGTTTCTTGATACAAGTGAAGACGTACTTCTAAAAAAACTCTTTTTCTCGGTATTCTAGGAAGAAACATTAAATATCATTTGATCGGAAATGACAATCATCGAATGATAACAATTTTCCGCTTCTCCTATTGCAAAATTACTGTGTGATTACCCTCTCTTATGTGGAAATTTCCATCCTCAATTATTTTCTTTTAATTAATCCCAAATTTTTTGTTCTTATTTTGTCCTTCACGGGGTTTAATTCAGCGGTTTTCGGATAGCGTAATGAATAGTCTTGAGTACTCGATATTCATCGATTTCTCTCCACAGAAATTAATGGATGGCTATGCAGCTATTATCGAACGCAGACAATTCTCCATGTCTACGTTCGTAATTGGATCGGCATTCCAATCGAGGTGTTTGAAGGGAGGTGGAATAAGGGGACCACACCAATGTGGTTCACCATGTTATTTGCAATGGGATGTAGGTGAACTGATGAATCAATCTATTATATGTATATGCTTTACCCCATATTCCAAATGGCAACAAAATTCCCTCTCTCCCTGACCTTTCACACTGATTGAGATGGTAATTTAATTTCCAATTATTCGAGATGCGAATTGTTTCGATAATTATATCACCTGTACGTGGTTTGTTCCTGAAATGAGTTGCTTCTCCGTGCGGAAAATTTTCTCAGGAATGCTCTCTGGACTGAATTAACCTAATCATTATTCGTTTACTGGAGAGCATCGGACGAGAGGTGCCTTCTCCAGGTATTTTTCTCTATTTCTAAATCAGGTCAATGCAGCTGGAGAACTGTTCGGGCGTAGATGTACCAATGGCCAGGTCCTATAAATCCGGGAGTCGAGATAACTGGGCCAGAGTAGTATCGATGCATTCAGCTGAAACCGCGTTCTCTTCCAGTTCAACTGACATCCTTCACCCCCTCTTCCCCGTTTCATCCACATTGTCGATGAACTGAATACGTTTCCTCTCCCCATGGCTCACCTGATTTCAAAATCCTTTTGGCAAAGATTGCACCTATCACAACAACAGTATATTCGGCTTTACAATCTACTGTACACAAGGCTGTTACAACATCCTTGGGATAACGTATACGTAGGTACCTTTGTTGATGGCTCAGCCGGTAATCTCAGTTTTTGCTTCAGTGTTCCGCTGGTCGAATTCGGATTTCGTACCCTCAATTCAATTCAACGTGGAATTTCTGGGATAGCACAATGTCAGGAATTTTCTCATTGGGTTACCCTTGGAATCCCTCCTCTTAGTTTCTCTTCATATGAATTGTGTTGAGAGATGTGTGCAGGTGATGTAGACGATTACTCTTTCATCAGAAATATCAAGATGAAAGAGTAATCGTCGATAGGCATGATGTAGGATGCCATAATGTTCATACCAAAATTTGTTGAATTGTAATGAAATGGTATATTATAGCTTTTTTCTTGCTACACTTACTGCGGCTATAGGGTAGCTGATGCATGCATCGACCACCTAAGGGAAATGAGTTTTTTCCAGCCTCGCACTCTACAAGGAATCATAAACGGTTAGAAGTTCTTCGAGGTGTATACTCGAAGATGTGAAGAGGACAGATTTTTTTATTAACATTAAACATATTTAATTATGTAATTCAATTGCCATCGGCCAGCGAGCGATGGAATCGAACTTTGAGGGTAATACCGCCTGACATGCGTCTTATGCCGCCCACCTTGTTTTGATGACTTTTTTGAACAATGCAGGCCAACTGTTATAATTTTTCCTATTTTCATCCTTCGGTTCCATTCTTTGGCTCCATTTTGAGAAAGATTTCACGTGAATAATAATAAATGATCCTGAATTTACCCGATGTTCCAGTGGCTACTGACTACCCCAAACAATCGAGCTATCACTCGGCCGCCCTCTGCAGAATCTAGCAGCCCTAGAGAAACCCTAGGCCGCATTACACAGCAAAAACGAATGTCTGAATTTCACACATCTTTTGTAGACATTTTTCAGATACTAAAAAACGTCTAAAAAAAATAAAAATTTGTCTGATTTTCCAACATGAATTGAGATGTTTGGGCAACTGTTCGTCTGAAATTCAGACACATCTTCATTTCATTCAGACATTTTTTAGCGTCTGAAAAATGTCTACAAAAGGTGTGTGAAATTCAGACATTCGTTCTTGCTGTGTACCCACAAACTCTGTGCAGAATTACCTACCAACGCGGAGGCTGATAAAATATCCAATAATAACTGATGGAAATGTATAATGAACATATATTTCGCACTGCATTCAATTATGAACCAACTAAAAATTTTAAAAA
Organism: Diachasma alloeum; assembly: GCF_001412515.2. Taxonomy (NCBI): domain Eukaryota; kingdom Metazoa; phylum Arthropoda; class Insecta; order Hymenoptera; family Braconidae; genus Diachasma; species Diachasma alloeum. Next base: position 60,124 of record NW_021680496.1, on the reverse strand, counting down.
TCTTAAATTCTGGGGTCGAAATACTGTACGAATTCGGTATGAAATGCTTTAGATTTTTTAAGGATGTTTCCACGGGAGAAAAGTAAAAATTTCTGTTGAAATTACTTGTTGGTATCAAATATTTGCATAATAAAAAAATTTAGAAATATTTTCTCAGCTAATTCTGAGAAATACGAGTGGGCGGTACTACCTGCTGGGCAGTGATAGGCATATTCATTAATCATAATTACCGTTAAATTGTGGAATTGTCAATTTTTAACATAAATCTTAAAATTTGAAGTATTAAATTAATCATCAATTTGTACATTCAAATTTTTAAATATTCTATTAACCAATAATTTAGGTAGGAAGATTGACGATTATTTGGATAATCGAAAAATCAAGTACCTAAATTTAGAATTAGCTTGTAAACTAACAATTAAATTTTAATATTATCAAATATTTTATTCACCATCAATCACAAACTTTAGTTATTAAATTTTATAATATTTTTAATTTGTTAAATATAGTTAAACTTTGAACACTATAAGGAGATAATCCTTCTTAATATTGTCAAAATTCAATATTGTTAGCCATCCCTGCTGCTGGGCGGTACTCAGTAATCGAAAAAAATTTTGTAGTATTTCTCGATTTTTTCTCCATCAGTCGACTCCTGGCAGTAATTTTTTCTAAGAAATTACCTCGTAAACAGGGCTCGGTGAAACTGGCCCTTTGACTTTCAGACAATAGCCCGTATGTATACCAAACCCTGTTAAGAAAATAGAAAATCCTCTGTCAAGTATGGCAATAAATAAAATAATCTGCCGATAAATTTTGATCGTTAGTTCATCAAAGATATTTCATGAAAAAAACGTGGTGCATCGATCCACCATTGCCAGAAATATCACTAATGATGAAGTGTTTAGTCAATATTCACGACCGAATGGCGGGATGAAAGCATTCCACGATGAATTCCTAAAATTGTTCAACTGCTGCATAAATTTACTCTTCATATAAATTTATTTTGACGATTTATTTGGCTAACAGGACTTGGTGCAACCAGCCTTACATTACGTACAACAATGGACAAATATCTTGCATCACTACACGAAGGGAAGTATTTAGTAAAAATTACGGAACAATTCACGTAATCCGCAATTGGGAATCGTTTTCCGGCAATCTTTATAGGAATGGAAGAGAAGAAATCTGAAACGTTCAGTGAATTTTCAGCTTCATCATCGAACAAAGTATGAAATTGTCACGTAATTTTTCCCGACGAAGTAAAATCTTACAGAAACTTCCCGACTTATTATGCCTCGAAAATCAAAAATTCTTGAACGTTCAACAATTTTTATGAAGCTGGTGAGTTATTTCTACTTTCCGTTCCGTAAAATTTCTCAATCGTTAAGAAAAAATTACGGAACGACTTGTTGTCCCCACAGCGGTGAGTCATGAGACGGGTGGTTAATTTTTACGGAACAAATCGTAGAATTTACATGGCGATTCGTAAAATTTCAGTTCCAATTTACACTTTTCATTGAATTTTACTTCGCTCGCGGATTAGGTTTCAAAACGTAATTTTTACGTTTTTTTCTGGTAATTGTTATTGAATTTTTCTCTTCGTATACAACAACGCCACCATTTTTCTTATTGGTTGCTCGTCAGTTACTTTTGCAAATTTTTTCACGCTGTAAATTGTGTTGAGAGATGAGTCTAGATATCATAGAGAATACATCAGACATATTAAGATGAATAAGAAATCGTGGAGAAGAATGATATGGGGTGCATTCCCATCAGACGAGGGATTGCAATGCGAAGGGACATAATTCAGTCGGGACGTTGGCCTTGATATATGGAAGTTCGGGACAAACGAGATAGTCGTTTCCTCACCGGCCCCACAGGGGTGCCCTGCAAGATGTGTCCAGTCTCGCCTTCGACGCAAACAGAAACAAAGCTGTGATTTATCGGGGGTTGGTAGACGCCAACGGACTTGTTTTGAGACCCCCTCTATAACCATTTGTAATGTCGTATGTGCAGCAAATTATGTACTTGCTGATACAGTCAATCGGCGAAGAATTATAAGCCCTCTCGGGGCTGCAATCACTGTCAGCATAATTTTTATGCTCCGGAAACAACAGAACAGATGTTATGGAATGGCGTCTCTGTAAATAGCATCTCTGGCTAAAAAAAAAATGAGCGTTCCCTTTCCGTTTGATGAATAATTCTATAATTGGGATTAACAAACTATGTTCCATTTCAAGACGGAATATCTATTCCTAATCTGCTAAGGATTCATAAATTATTTGAAACCATTATTTAAATCAATCAATCTACGCTGGTAGAAAAAAAAATGAAATTCCATGAACAGTTCACCACTAATTTTCAGGAGTCACACTGAATGCAATTTAGGGGAAAGAAGTCATGAAATTTCAGGTTTCACTCAAAATTCAGTAAAATTCCAGAATTTTAAGCAGCATAAACATAAGAATGTAATATGACTATTCAGTGCCCAGTTGCATTGAATTTTGAAGGAAATCTGAAATCTCATGATTTTTTTCCCCTAAATCGCATTCTGTAATCACTGCCCTGAAAATTCAAGAATATATTTAGAATTTTCTGGTTTTCCATTCATTTTTAGGGAAAAATGGAACTGAAATTGACAGTTGTCTTTGATTTTTCTCTTCCCAAGTCTAGTGTTCGAAAGGTTGCGAGTTCGATGCCAAGTGGAACCAAATTTTTCAACCTAAGGCTCCGGCCGAGCGAGAGGTTGCTAATAGAGTAACCGCCTGTACCGGCATGGATTTCCTGTGGTTTCCTGTGCTACTCCCATTTTCTACAGGTGTGCGAATTCAGTACAGTGCAGAATCCACAGACGCATGCATAGAGTGTGATAGAATGCCGAGTGAAACCTGACAAAGGAACTCAAAGGCCATAAAAAAAATGACTTTGGTACAATTATTCTTGATACAGAAGTATCGTTAAGTCGATGATTCAAGCGATCTATCGTCAGACTAGAAAAGCATGGGGGATTACTCTCGCTGTCTATGAGTATGATTTCCAGACAATTTAATATCCTCATAATTTACCTATCAGCTTTACAGTAATCAGATTACTACGTTCTCTATTCGATCTTTCCTATTCTCGCCTTCAGATAATTCCTTTTATCAGTTGTTCTCAGTCTGCACTCATCTTTAGACTGTTAGAAAATTACTCTCGAAATTTCAAGTGAAAAAGCGTAAAATTTTTAACAACGAAAAAGTGACATGAAATATCTGTATACTTTTTCATTAACGAATCAGTTAATTTCTTCAATATACAAATAACTCTCGATTTTCAGATCCATACGGCACTGGAAACCATTTAAAAATTTTGAAAATTCAAGCAACAACTTTTCTGAATTCTCAATCTCTTGACAATTGAATCGTATGTGATGTTCAATGTTCACGATGAGTTTGAAAATTCAAGCTTTGATTGGAAAATCAATGATTGTTTAACATGAAGAATCCAATTTTCTTAAATTTTCAAGAGGAATGAGATATTTTGGAAACGCTTTCATTTGAAATTGATTCCAAACTCACAACATCGAAAATTCAGATGACGCTGTGACTGAAATTTCAAGAAATTCTAACGATGTAGCGACTGAAAATTATCAGCAAAAATTGTCACACTCATCAGCTCAACGGTATTTTCTCAATTCAAGAATCTTGATACGAATTCTGTATATTCCAATATTGTTGTGGCACATTGCCGTGAGGTAGGACCATGAGAGAATTCAAAATGTCCACACGAAAGCGTTTGAAACATTCTTGTCTGCTCTCCAACGCGACCAACAGCCATTCCCGTACCTCCGGGGAGGTTGAAAATGTCAGTGCTGACGTTACTAGGCGCCTGTCGACTTTGGATTTTCTGGCACGAACCGAAAATTCCACCTTCGCTTTGCCTCAACTCTAGCTTGAAACACGTCTGGAAAGAAGGGAGGATATTAACTCCAGCGAAGACTTTGAGAGGGTCAGAGCACATTTGTTTAATCGATCCACACGTACCTTCACTTCTCCATTACTCTTCATTGCATAAGCACAGCGACCCAGTTCGCGAAATAGTGAAGCACCTTGTAACCTCAAATCCCTATCTCTCGCTCTCAGATATACATAATGCGACAAGCTGCTGCCATTGATATCAAGGTGAGGTGGGTTTTATCAAAACAGATGCTTGATGTAGTAATTACTGGTATACCTGCTCCATAGTTGATTAATCTGGGCGGGCGGGAACTGTTAGGCAACGAGTGTTTACGCTGTTAGGAAACTTCAAATTGAATATCCGAAAATTTCCAACAACGACAAATTTACATAAAATTTATGTATACTAGAAAAGGAGCGCGCGCATATGCTTAAATTAGTGGTTCATTGTATTTTTTATTCTTTCATTTATTTTAGAAAATAATACAAGTAACAATAAACAATTAACAGAACATATAATTCACTGTCACATTTCTACCATGCCTTATTACAGCTAGAATTATATTATTTCACACGAAATAATTGTTTCATGTCACCAGATAAATAGTTGAATCGCTCTAGAAAGTACCCCGAAGAGAGTCCGTTCGTTAGTTCAGTTTCGCTGAAGATCCTAGATTTTACAAATCTGTTTTTATCGCTTCGAAAGAAGATATTTTTCAATTTTCCGTTTTTTTATATAATAATAATTAATAATTAATTGAAACTCATGAACAACGATTTTTTTTCATGGAATGCAATTCGATTTTTCTCTTCTCCGGGGAGTTGGAATGTTGGTTCAATTATTCATACCTACTCTATTTATACAACAAGTTATAAAACCATTGTATTTCTATCGCTTTATTCACACCTATTACGGGTGTATATAATTACGGATGAGTAAATGTAAAATATGAAAAAAATCATCGTAGTTTACGGCGATTTTGAGCGTCAAATAGGCGTCAGAAAGCGTAAAAGACGACTTCTTGAACGTAATTTACGTTTAGGTTTTTCTGTGTGCACTAGCACGCACTCATCATGCATTCTGCGAACTCTCAACTCCCATCAATACCAGGGGGTCCGACCGTCATTGAACCTAAAATAGCATATTCCGGCCGTAAGGCAGTGCTTCAGGGACGCTACGCGTTCGTGAATCACTGCCTACGGTCGTTATAACAAAAATATTGTCCGTCACACGGTCGTCACTTTTCTAGCTCATATGATTGCAGCTCATATTCGCCAGAAATTTTTTTTTCGACCTAATCACGAAATATACTACCTTCACGCCTTAATACTAAACATAATATTCTCTCAACTTATCGTCTCTAGTTAGTCTATCGTCTACATCTTAAACACTTCACTGGTGACACATTCTACACAAAAGGGATTTTTTTATACCACCTATTTATTTTTTCGACTTTATTTCATTTCAACTAAAAAACACCACACGAATAACCACTAATCCTACAAATGTAATGTTCCATTTTCAATGAGTTCAAAAATTCAAAGTTTAATTTTGCAATCATTCTTTCGACAATTTATTATACATTTTTTCGTGCCACAGCGTATTCCAGGATATGATATCACTTGATTTTTATAGACTAAATTCTAATGAACAATGAAGATTTTGAAAAACTTCACCTTTTAAATTTCCTGCAACTGTTAAACTCGCTGTGTATGCAACATACGTGAATGCTCCCTAGGCGGGATTGATAATTGCCGGAAAATAGGATGCCGAATCGATTTATGATTTTATGAGATGATGCACGAGCAGTCCAAAATAGTGGGATGACCATTTAAATTATTGATGAGAGGTATCCGTATTTGAAAACATCTGCCCGATAATGTTGAAAATGCATCAATTATCGGAAAATTAATCATTGATTATCGCTTTAATGAAATCATTATATTATTAATATCAAGAGAAGTTTCACCTTAAAATAATTAAGGTCCACTTATCTTCATTGAAATTGAAAGAATAATAAAATGTTCAATTCAATTTATTTTCCTTCATGTTATAAAAGTGTGTTCTTTGTTTTACATCAACACCAGTATTTTCAATCCTCCCATAATTCTCTTGCGAATATATATAAAATTATGTAAAATAGAATTTCACTTGACATAATCTCAACTGAAAGGAAATCAGCTCTCACTAGATCTCGCTAGGAGCCATCGTAGACAGTTACATCTTCACTCCCTCTACGCTATTCACGGAAAAGAAAGCGATTTAAGTAAAATTTCTAAGCTCAATCACGAATAATGTAAGAAAATTTTCACGAATTGACAACGGGAAAAAAAAAATTGCAAAGTTCATCCAAACAACCTTTCGCATGTTGATTTCTTGTTAAGGCATGAAATGTTTTTGATAAGGGAAAAACCCGGGTAGAAATTCAACCGGGGATTGAGCCGCAACTCGGGTGAGCGCGAGCTCAGCCTCAGCTTGCCGCTTGACCCGAGTTCACGCCGCGACACGCCGCTCCATACCGGCTCACAGTCGAACGCTCATCAGACGGCATAACCCGGCACTTGAGTTTGAGCTGTGGCTCAACGCTTAGAACTCAGCTCCGATTGAGTCATGTCGTGTCGAGTGGAGGGTGGAATAGAATGATATTTATGCATTTTTAGAATATCGATTTAAAATTTGAATACTTTGGAAAATCCTTGTCTTCTTACTATAAAAAAAAATGGAACTCCACTGAACTTTCTATAAAATTTGAAATTTACTGATTTTTCCCTCTGTCATCGAATATAAAACCTGGCACTTTCTCTAAGAATTCCTATTGAATTTCTATTGGAGTTCTATGAGAATTCTATTTAAGTTTTATTGCAATTCTATTGAAAAATTCTATTTTTTTTGCGTCAATTCCATTGAAAATTATGCAACTTTCCCCTGCATTTTTAATAGATATTTGATTTTAATAGATAGTTTGTAGAAAAAAATCCATTGATGTTTCTAAATAATTTATTCTGTTAGGATTTCTTCCACAGAAACTATTGGGCATGAATTTTCCAAGTTTTGTTCCTGCATTTGATTAAAAGAAAAGAAGAAAAACCGAGCGGAAAAAACTTAGAAATCTTACGCCTAAGAAAATCTATAGGAACATAAAAACCTATTTACTTTCTTGCACCAAATTTTACCTTAACAAAAAGACTCTATGAAGTTGCATAATCTCCTATAGAATCGGCGCAAGAAACGAATAGAATTCTAATAGAACTTCCAGAGAATTCTCATAGAATTCCAATAGAAATTTAATAGAAAGCGCTAGGTTTTTCTGTTGAATTTTTTCATGCGTGTTATTTTGGCATACCTGTATTCAACATTTCCCTAATAAATCGTAGAATATTCTTAGAACTCGTAGGCCTATCGAAAAATGAAGAATATCCTCTCCTGTAGCGTTGATAATTAATAATAAAGGTTCGTTAACGTTTTTCAAGTGATTATTTTTCTTGATTTTGTTTGTTGTATTCGCGAGAAAAAAGAAAGTTTTGACTACGTTTCAGTGAATTGTTCTACCTTGTATTTTCAGATTAATCCCATTCGATTAGTTAATATCACGTTATTTCTGATGAGCTTGTGATTGTTCATCTGAAAAAGCATGCCATCTTCACATTTATTCGATTGTTTTTTCGCTCAAATCACGATGCCATCGGACCTGTCAAATCATTATTGAGGTTAAGTATACTGGGATTGAGTAATTGGAGATGAACCTGAGGTTGAGCAGTGGCCATTCAACTAAAGCCCGGTGAAGCGTTTCGCGTAATAGTCTAACGCTGGGCTGTGAGCGGGTGACGCGGCTCAACCTCGGGTACATGTGACGCGCGTGGAGTTTATCCCAAGCTGGGGCGGAGTGGCGTATTTCTAGCTGGGATACGGGTTCCGAGGCGAGCTCGAGCGGCGTGATTTCTACCCGGGAACAGCTCTCAGACGCCAAGGAGAGGAGGATGATGAAGGCAGTGATCTTAGCGGCCGTGGAGGTGTTGCCAACCAAATAAATACTCAATTGACTATTGAGTAAATAATAATAAATTGCTTAAAAGAATTTTTCGATTAGTCAAATGTTCGTCATCTGGCGAACTCAATTATTGATTGATGAAATATTTCGGAATTTCAATATTTAATCGATGATTAATTTAATAATTTAAAAATTGTTGGGTAATATTAGCCAGTTGGCTAATTCAAAATTTGACTTAATTTCGAATTTACGATTGTACCGATGACTGCTTTTTTCACTAACTACAACAGGGCGCGCATTTCGCGCGCGTATTGTTTTCCATGGGTGTCAGCATAATTAACCGTAAAAGCGTAAAAGTAAAACCTTTCCGTTGCTCACTTTCATTAAGTTTTATCTCAGTAATAATGTAGGAAAAATGAATGCTTTCAACAAAGTTTTTCACAATGAGAATTTAATTGTTGAATAATTTACTCGCAATTGTCATAATCCTCTTCATCTTCTCCTTCATTTCTCTTTTGCTTTTTGCGTTCTTTTTTATTTTTAGGGATGTATTATGAACTATATACATATATAGTATCCTATGTATAGATTTTTTTAAAGAAATATATTGATTTTTTTTTAGTTGAAAAAAATTGAGTATAAAAACATATATGCATATAGTATGTATTACATGTATTATATACCATATATAATCCATATTATATAATATATACATGTATACTATTCTATGCACAGACATCATATAACATTATTTTATAGGCGGAATAGAGGCTTCAAAAATCGTAACACTGGATTTTTTAAAAGTGGATTAGAAATCTCCAAATCGATACTCGTCAATACATAAAAAGAACTTGATCTACCGTAATTCTCATGTCAACCCAGTTCCCGAGTCCCGACTTCATTCTGATCTCCACTCCCGGACACTCTCGAGCTACGATTATCCCTATAATCGTCTGAGATGCGCTTAATCCCGCATGATTTACCCAGTCCATTGGTAATTTTGCAAGATCTCCCTTCGCCACACATCCGTCTTCCATCTGTGTCACATTGGGTGGATTACATATCGCTCGAATACGTCGCTGACGGACGTCTCACTAGGGTTCATCGTCGTGGCGCATCCTGCAAGGCAAGTTGAGGCAATTGTCTGTAAATGATGGATGCCCCTGTAGAAGGATGAGAAGCGATATAGGCACAAGCGAAACTACGTTGGAGGTTAGTCGGGATCAAATGACAATTACCACCGCAGAACGCCCGGTCGGACAATGATGTATGTACCAGGTTCACGTTCAGCAAAGAGGTGACGGGACAGGAGACAAGGTGGAAAAGAGGGGGTGGTGAGGGTAGGATAGGGCCAGCGACAGTGAATATTTCCCCTGTGCTACAAGGGAGTAACGAGCGTGAGCCATATGTTAGAAACTCAAAACTCTTGGAAAACAGAAGGCACCCAGTGGAATAACCAAGGTGGTGCTTGTAAAGTTTGAAGATTCGGTTTATTACGCTTTTACAAATTACAGAATTCTTTGTCCCACGATCTTCCAACCCCTCTGGGGTGTCTAAAATGGGAGGAGCCGCGGGAGTTAATTCGATGGATATCATCAATTCAATATCGAAACCCTTTCACAAGGCTTGATTGGCCCGCGAGCGTTCAAAACCAATTAATTCTCAATACTGTCTCCGCTCTTCCAATCCATTTGCAACACTGTATCTCGATTTCCATTCAGACGAAAGGCTCTTATTTATCCCGTAATTCATTTTCACGTCTCTTCATAACTCGTTGTATACAGTTTTGTAATATTTTTTTGCGGCGGCTTTTTTTATTCCCATCCCCGGCCGCGCACCGTCTCATACATCAAGCGCTATTCAATCAAGCTATCTTGTTCTAAGCCTGGGGTACAAACCTGCCCTAAGCACCAATCATGTCGACTCGGCTTGATAGATGGATTCAATTCACGTTAAAGCGATGGCCCTTCGGAGATCTTGAAATTCCGATACCATGGCGCCATGCTCAGTGAATGTAAAAAGTACATAATCCCTCCCTCGCCCCGTCCTCCTGACATCAATCAATTCCATCGATTCGTATCGCGACGTCGCTGGTCGGGGCATGGGAATAAAAAAAATGTGTATATGGAGTGGGGGGAAGCTCTGGTACAAGGGGGAGAAAAATGCGGTGGTAAGCGACAGGACAGACAGAACAAGCCATGCGACGATGTGTGACATTTCTGTTTCTGTGAATTCACATTGGCATTCATTCCCTGTCACATCAGTTGATCGTTTCCCACTCCGAGTTACTGCCATCCTCTCTCTTCAAACTTCTGATTGATATCTAACTTGAATATTAATATAATCGAATCAATCCTTCAGATATGAAAGAGGGCTTCAATGAGTTCATTTGAATTTCCAATTTATCCACAAGCTTATTCCTCGTTTTCATTCAGGCTTGGTTACAAAGCAATTATAGTTAATGGCGAGGCGTTGGTTCTCAGACCTATGTCATATAACCAACGCTGAGGCCATATTTATCTGCCAGCCATTCGATCCAACATAACCCCCCCTTACATTATCAATCTAGCAACCATATCGTGGCTTTCCAGCCCTACCCAACCACTCATCAACCTAATCTACTCACCTAACCATTGCATATCCATATGGCGCAAACATCGCCATTGTGTCTATCTGTTAAACTGGCATTGTGCGGTACACTCTGGGTAATAGCATTGAAAATGATTCCATTTCTCGGTAATAACGATACACAAACTACCCCGTGATATTGACCACGATATGGGCAATCATCAGACTTTTCATTGCCCCCATTTTCTCACCCATAATAACCAGGAGTACAGTGAAGTGTATGGTATATTATGGTCAGTGGAGAAACTAAAATTAACGATTCGTTACACGACTAGTATGTGAGCAATATAATGCATCAGTCCAACGCTTCCATCTTGGCAATCTCTGCTGGGGTAATTTTTTTTCTCCCCTCTGACCACAAACTTACCTACTGCGTTATAACCTACAGAGGGTGCCAACAATATAAATGGTTTTTACTCACTCCCTTTTTCCACCGAATGTTCCGTACGGGTGCAGTCAGCTGGTAAATTGTTTTGAGATCGTTGATACGTTGTTTGATAACCAGACGGATGAAGAAGATGGTCTCTTACTTGGAGATGTGAACATCGGGTATTAATCCAGTTGAGAAGACCCGAGAATTATCATATTCACTCTGCATGGGGAAAATGAAACCTCCAATTATAAATTCAAAGATAAGAGCGTATTAACTTTATTATGGAACAAAGTGAAAACACAAGTGAATTCAAACAATATTTCCAAACAATTGTATGAATACACGAGCGGGCACGTACGACTCGCATTTCGTTTGTTTCGGCGAACAGTAAAAGGTAACACGATTATGACCATTACCTCTTTCTACCAACATCCAGGATCCGTCGTGTTTTCACGGACTCTCCTTTCTTCTCTCTCCGTCTAATTTCGTGCTACAGGGTCATTCTATTCTCCTGTTTTCCGATACTTAACAAGACAACGAGGCCATTGGATGCACGGCTATTCGTTTCCCCTTTATTTCGCAGTACTCAATAATGTTGCAACTTATACATCCATCTATTTACACAATTGTTCTATATTTTTTACGAGCCACCGGGAAGTTCAATCGCATTCAGCACCCAGAGGAAATTAGTGGAAACTAGTTGACCCGATTCGATTGAGCGACACCATTCACGCTACTGTGTTTATATTTTATCTGCTTTCTTTTTTGGTGCTATTGGGCATAAATGGAATTCATCTCTTTTAATGTTTTCTTGAAATTTATTCATTGGAGGATTTGCTTTCTTTTAAGTCGAGTAACCGTTTCTTTGACTGTCGTCTGACACTCGATATCTGAATAATTGATCAAGATGCACTGTGGAATGGGTGTGAAATGTTTCGAGTTGGTTCCAGTTCAAACAAAAAAACTTGGTCAAAACCACTTGGTAACAAAAACAAGCAGGGATTCGAGCCTTTTTGATAGAAGACATCTGACCATTTCTTTGTGTGTTATAACTCTTCTTCTTTTTTTCATTTTTACCAATTCCATTTTTAGTAAGCTTCCGAATGGATCTGTACCAATTCTATTAAAAAACAAACAATTATGAACACTCGGAGACCTCTACAATTTGGAACTGAATAATTATATCTATACAGGGAGTTATCAACTTCAAAAAAACATAAGATCATTATGTGACATGACATTCCAAGTAATTACGATAAACAATCCGATGATTAAAGTAAAACACGGTAACTACCGTAATACACGATTTTTCATAAAATGTTCGATGTCAAGAACTACTAAACCAATTAAGCTGAAATTTTCCCTAGTTTTGTAGCTAAATAGTATTGATCATTATCCAAAATTATCGAGCGTCAAATAAAGTTTCAAACACATTATAGCACATATGAGCAAGCACATAAAAACAGAAAAATGGCAATATCTCCAAAACTACTCTACTATATAAGCCTATACATATATTTAATCAATTTATAATCGATTTCACAGAAAATTCTCTTCCGGATACGGCAGTATAATACTGAATGAAAAAAAAAATTTTTAAGGTTATATTCTTGAAATATCAAAGAAAGTATACAGGAAGGAGATGAAATTATTTCATTTAAAAACTCATTGTAATTCAGAGTTAACGAAGGTCATATTTTCGAAATGTTTGAAGGTTAACCTTTGCATGAATTCTGGATTGCTGCAATACGGCAAACGGCAAATAGCACGATATTTTCAGATATTTTTTCACCTGTCGTGAACTGTGCAGGTCTGGAATGCTTTACGTAATTATTATCCCAGGGAATTTATCATCAAGATATTTTACAATGATTTTATTTTTTTTTCTATTTTTTTTTTTTATTGTTATTTTACATCGCTTCGACCCGGTTAGGGTATACTGCGATGATGATCAAGACTTTAAATGGTTAGATCGCACCATTCTACCCGGCCGGGATTTGAACTCGGAACCTTTCGCATGTGAGGCAACGAACTTACCCACTGCGCCAAGCCACCGGGTTAATGATTTTATTTTATGTATAAAAAATTAAATTCGAAATAGAAAGAAGGCGATCAATATATGAGAATTAACGTGATAGAGAAATACTCAAAATAATATTCATAAATTATTAATATTAATCATGAGAATATCACAAATTTTTTTGATCACCAATAACACGACCCAAATCTTGACATATCTTAAAATATTCATAAATATTAAATGCATAATAATTAGCGAAACATTTATAACCATAATTTAAGAACGATGTTGAAATTAAATTCGATATTTCTCAGCATTGAGATGAACATGTATAAATACCCAAGGAAACAGAATAATTTAATAAGCGGAGGACAATTTTCTGGTATCATATTTGCATCTAATTTAACTTAAAAAAAAAGACTTCCCAATACATAATCTTATTGATTGAAATTGTCAAATGATTATTATTGTCACTTTATTTTATCTATTGGCTTCAAAACTATAGTAGAAGTATTCTTAATTTCAAAATTAATTTTATAGAATTGATCGTCGTACCCAGAGTTCGTTTGCGTTATAACTAAAAAAAAATGTTAATATCAAAAAACACTTATATAAAAATACTTGAGCTGAGCTGCAGTTTTGCCCGAGAAAAACACATATAGGAAATGTCGATTATCACACAGTCAAATGGAATACACAAAAATATATCGAAATCGTACGGAAGACGAGCTCGCAAAATACTTAAGACTATATATAATACAAAAGACTATTCAGTAGCAAAGCAGTAAACCATGTTAAGACAATTTTGACTATTGGCCAGCTTTTGACGAATATTTCGGAATCTAAAAGAGATAGAAGAAATTTTGTCCTGACCTTTTTCGTAAAGTCAATTGCGGGTTATAAAAAAGGTCATAAGAAAAACCTTGCCAACTCTCTTAGATTCCGAGATATTCATCAAAAACTGGCCAAAAGTCAAAATCGACTTAACCCGGTTTACTGCTTCGCCATTGAATTTTAGAATGCTCACGATTATTCCTTGATACGTTGCGATTACAAAAATTATCCCCACTCATTATCCTTTCTCCCTTCTCCTTTACCCCAAATACTTATGAGGTTATTTTTTCTCTCAATGACAACTTTCTCAGCAACACCATGTCAAAAGCATTCAATCCTGTGAAGAGGAATTTAATCTTCCAGATTGATGCCATGCAGGCTGTCATTCAAGTTCTAATACCACGTCCTGAAACTTGCACCGTCCGTCCAGTTTGACACACTGCCGCGATATCGTGTAAACGTGCCAGCTCAACCCACGTACGAAAAAACGAATGGGCCGAGCTTGGCCCAAGCCCGGTGGCCGGCCTGCCGAACTTCGGGACCCGTTCCTCAACCGGGATCGCGCCGGACTTGGTTGAAACCTGGAATGATAACATCGGGCCAGGTCTGGGCGCCCATCTCGGCCCAGCGTTGATTGCCAGTCGTTGGCCAGGCTCAATTAAACATTACTTAATTACATGAATATGATAATATGGGTGATTGAAATACAAGTAATTTAATATTACTCCTCAGCATTCGTAATAGGTTCAACGAGGAAAAAAAATCAATAC
>NW_021680496.1:10069-43654 GCF_001412515.2 Diachasma alloeum | reverse complement strand
AAAATAATTAACATTTTTTAGGATGATTTTTAGTATTGATTGTGCCCTACCTACCAAACCCTAACGCAATCATCGCCGAAAAACCGATTTTGTTAACTTAAAATATTACCCCCTAACGTGGGCTCGAACCCACGACCTCACGACTACTAATCCGACGCCTTAACCACTAGTCTACCGCGCAATTCGTAAAACCTCTACTTCAAATCTTCCATATTAATTCCATCTCGGTTTTTTTCGACTTGAATGTTTTATCATTCAGTTGATAGAAATATTAAGTGATTCAACTACAGTTTAATCTCCCCGAATCTTCTCCCGAGACTCAAGCCCTGGTCCCCAGGGATGGCCGAACCTCGGTCCAAGCCTGGGCGCCCAGGCTTGGCAAGCCCAGGCTTGTGCCAGGCTTGGCCCGTTTCTCCAACACTGGCATTTCGTACGTGGGAACGTGCATCAAGCGCCGATTCCACAGTTAAATCACCCAGTATGCCCACATGGCAGAGAGAAATCCAGGTGAGGCGGCCAATGTGGCAACAGACATGGCACAAGGAGGTGGAGATTGAGACGACGTTTGTAGTCAGCACACAGGGGAGTAGAAGCTAATGAAGATGTTTGTCAATACTGGCAGGTTGCCGTATGCAGTTCTGTTCACCAACACTCCGAGCTTCCCTTCCTCCCCCTTATCCTCTATCCGGTCTAATATAGACCTCATTCGACGTATCCATGTGTTGCGTCTAATGGGCAAATCCAATGCTGTCTGTGTACGTCGTCGAGATGTATGTACACGGCCTCAGACTAGAGGGCCCTTGGTTATCATGGGATAGTCGACTCTACACTGAGCAAGACATCCTTCGTTAAGCTTAATATCCCGTTATAACCGCATTATGGACACCTGAGAAGTTTGGGGTGAACCTTTCTCAAAATTTATGACGAGAGAGTTGCCAATTGAGTGTGAAGCTGGGAAGATTGTCTATGGTGTAATCAATTTTAATGATTATGATAATGAAAGTCAATATTGAGTTTCGAAATTACCTCACTGTACATAAAACTATCAGGTAGTTATTTTAGGTCTGCTAGCAAAATATAGCTGCAGGAATAGTGCAGTTCATGTTTTTGTTAGTAGGGAATCGAATAATTTAGAGGGATGAGTAATTGAGTTAGTTGGGTAATAAAAAGATATCTCCAGTTTCAAATTGTCTCATTTGTCGTCATGGTAATGACAAATTTAGTGCTTTCGGTGGAAATTCGTCTCTTTCATCAAAGCGTAGGTGAAATAGTTTTGATCTCAGATGTGAAAGATCACTTCAATATTTGAGGGATTTCCCACACACAGTGACTGTATATTGCCGTCAATATAAAGCCCACAGACTACACTGTATTACCACTGCGGATATATTCTTGTGTACGGTAGCGATCATCAATTTTAAAGTTACACACGTAAAGTTTATTTGGAGGGTGGTGAGGAAGAAGTATGAACATATATGAGGCTGGAGCGTTAGTGGGAGCTGAAAAGTCGTCTATTGTGAAGTTGTTGAACCTAGATCTCTCTCTTTCTATCTCCCGCGCCACTTTCTCAATTCATAGTGTGGGTTTTAGGGGTGTTGCGCGTGCCCCGTAGGCGGATGTAAGGAAATAGAGAAGAGAGATGAAACGCGGAAAGCAAAGAGGAGTAAAGGGCTATGTCTCATGCATAGTTCACTGCCCCGTGGATACATACATCAGGGAGGAATGAGAGGTCCAACGGGGACAGGTCACCTCCGAGCCTTGTGTCTATTTCTTCAGGAAAATGGGTATCGCGAAGTGGTCGACCAAATTCCAGAGACCTCCAACTTATTTCAAACGAAGAAAAAAATTGAAGAAAAATTACCAGACTTTTGCTTCCGAATGCATTCGGAAGGCTTCCATAGAAGCCTTGTATATTTGACCGATTTTTCATTTTTCTAATTTTGATTGCAAACGGTCTAGAATGTTATGAAATGTGAATAAATGATGTTTTTAGGGTCATTCAACATAAATACGTTGAACTTTGTAGATAAAAATCTGAAATTTGGGCTTATTGTAGCTATGATTAAGCTCAACTTTGGTGCGCTGTTTCACGCTGATTAGTCCACTAATTCCTGAGATATAACAACTTGTTTCAATTTCGTTTATCTTCAATATTTCAAAAACTACCGCACCAATATCAATTTTTCTTGCTTCAATATGCTCAGTTTTGGAGTTAACCGTTTGTACGAGGTGTATAACGCTGAAGAGATACATTGGCTTGTCAAACGTTCCACATACGTTTGCCGCGCATACCGCTTTTAATATGAGAGAGAGGATATGGAGGAGAGGTTAAAATAAAATTAATAAGATGATATGCTGAATGACAATGTTTACTCATTTTTAACTATTGAATGTAATTTATCATGTAATAGAAAACAGTCAGGGATCAAGCTTTTATTGTGCGGTACGGGAATTTTTACTATGCAGCACCGGAATTTTTCTCGTGCTAGACAATTGAACATACTTTACCAGACGGCACGGTAATTTTTGCCTGAATTTCTCCTGAAAAATTCTGGAATTTTTTTCTCCGTGGTAAATCTATTTCATTAAAAGAGTGAATATGTTTCTGTAGACACCGTGTAGCTTGTGGTTACAATTGTATGTCTATCAAAAGGATAGGGAATTGCTATGGATCTATTCGGACGCTTCCTATCAATGAAATTGGTAGAAATACAAAAAAGAAAGAGACTAATGGTGCAGAAAATAACAGTCACATGCCTTTTGTCGAATAGGGTCGAAATCCTGCTTGTCGCACTATATCGGGGGAAAAGTAAAAAGTGAAATCGACTAGTGAATTTTTCTCCGCTGACTGGACAAAATTTTCTAAACGTGAGGCTAGTTTCTGTTGAACCTAGAAGGTTTACCCACAATCCCATCAAAAATTATCCCAGTGAACGTGGATGATTGTTCAATATTGCGTAATCATTCACATTTGTAGGAATTTTTCATTAACGGAGAATGATTTTCGTTTCACCAAACGCGATATGGTGAAATTTCACTTTTGTCCGTCCTTCACACGGGTGCCAGAAAAACATACCCTACCCCAGTGCGGGAGATTTCACTGAATAGGGGGGATTATTTCTGGATCTATAGATGTATTTTTTTAACCGAACAAATAGTAGGATATCCTTTGCAAAAAGTATTATTTATTGAATTATATTTCACCCCACGGATACTTTTCTCAACGTTAAATTTCTAGACAATTGCCTCACTTGTGATTTCGACCAGGGTGCAATATTCGAGGTCACGTGATACGTTCACATCAGTTTTATTTTGATAGTTCGCCGGACTACGGGTGAATTATCAAATTGATGATTCGATAGTAGCCTATTTGTTTTCTCTTTTTTGACAGATATTCCCCACCGCACTCTCCCGGGTAGAAATCACGCCGCTCGAGCTCGGCTCGGAACCCGTATCCCAGCTAGAAATACGCCACTCCGCCCCAGCTTGGGGGAAACTCCACGCGCGTCACATGTACCCGAGGTTGAGCCGCGTCACGCGCTCACAGCCCAGCGTTAAACTATTACCCGAAACGCTTCGCCGGGCTTTAGTTGAATGGCCACTGCTCAACCTCAGGTTCATCTCCAATTACTCAATCCCAGTATACTTAACCTCAATAATGATTTGACAGGTCCGATGGCATCGTGATTTGAGCGAAAAAACAATCGAATAAATGTGAAGATGGCATGCTTTTTCAGATGAACAATCACAAGCTCATCAGAAATAACGTGATATTAACTAATCGAATGGGATTAATCTGAAAATACAGGGTAGAACAATTCACTGAAACTTAGTCAAAACTTTCTTTTTTCTCGCGATTACAACAAACAAAATCAAGAAAAATAATCACTTGAAAAACGTTAACGAACCTTTATTATTAATTATCAACGCTACAGGAGAGGATATTCTTCATTTTTCGATAGGCCTACGAGTTCTAAGAATATTCTACGATTTATTAGGGAAATGTTGAATACAGGTATGCCAAAATAACACGCATGAAAAAATTCAACAGAAAAACCTAGCGCTTTCTATTAAATTTCTATTGGAATTCTATGAGAATTCTCTGGAAGTTCTATTAGAATTCTATTCGTTTCTTGCGCCGATTCTATAGGAGATTATGCAACTTCATAGAGTCTTTTTGTTAAGGTAAAATTTGGTGCAAGAAAGTAAATAGGTTTTTATGTTCCTATAGATTTTCTTAGGCATAAGATTTCTAAGCTTTTTCCGCTCGGTGTTTCTTCTTTTCTTTTAATCAAATGCAGAAACAAAACTTGGAAAATTCATACCCAATAGTTTCTGTGGAAGAAATCCTAACAGAATAAATTATCTAGAAAAATCAATGGATTTTTTTCTACAAACAAATATCTATTAAAAATGCAGGGGAAAGTTGCATAATTTTCAATGGAATTGACGCAAAAAAAAAAGAATTTTTCAATAGAATTGCAATAAAACTTAAATAGAATTCTCATAGAGCTCCAATAGAAATTCAATAGGAATTCTTAGAGAAAGTGCCAGGTTTTATATTCGATGACAGAGGGAAAAATCGGTAAATTTCAAATTTTATAGAAAGTTCAGTGGAATTCCATTTTTTTTATAGTAAGAAGACAAGGATTTTCCAAAGTATTCAAATTTTAAATCGATATTCTAAAAATGCATAAATATCATTCTATTCCACCCTCCACTCGACATGACATGACTCAATCGGAGCTGAGTTCTAAGCGTTGAGCCACAGCTCAAACTCAAGTGCCGGGTTATGCCGTCTGATGAGCGTTCGACTGTGAGCCGGTATGGAGCGGCGGGTCGCGGCGTGAACTCGGGTCAAGCGGCAAGCCGAGGCTGAGCTCGCGCTCACCTGTGTTGCGGCTGAATCCCCGGTTGAATTTCTACCCGGGCTGTTCGGCCACAGTCAGAACTGAACAAATTATCCTTCAAAGACCCCTCGACCTTCAAAATTCACCGGATATTTCCCTCAAACCACTCCGCAAAGAAATTAGTTTATCAATTTTTTTTGCAAAACTCGACATCTTCATTTGCTTACAACAATGCTCTCAATATATATCCGATAATTTTAAGAGCTCGGAGTACATACACATAACAAAAAGTTTAATATAAACATTTTCTGCTTTCTCCAAGAATTTATACTCAATTTCTATTCGAACTTATAAGAATTCTATTGGGAATCTACTGAAAAATTCTATTTTCTTTTTCGCCAATTCTCTCAAAAAATTATGCAATGTCCCCCGCCTTTTTAAATAGAAAAATCTCTAGAGATGTTGATATTTTTCTATAAATTATTCTGTTGGGATTTTTTCTATAAGACTTCTAGGGCATGATTTTTCCACGTTTTTTTGTCGGATTATATTATGAGAAACAAATAAAAATAGAGCGGAAGAAACTTGGAAAAATTACGCCCAAGAATTTCTATAGAAAAATCAAAATCTTTCGACTTTATTCAGTCAAATTTCTGTTAACAAAATGACACGGTAAAGTTGCATAAGCTTCTACCGGCTGCAGGACAATTATTAGACTGATAATTTCCCTGTATTCCTCACATTTTGGTGAGATGTGTCCCGTTCTATAGAAACAATGTAAAAAGCAAATAGAATGTTTTAATAGAATTCCGGTAGAACTTCAAGGGATCTCTTATGAAGTTCCAATAGAAATTCAATAGAACTTCTTAGAAAAATCTAGTTTTTTTTTCTATTAAATTATTCCATGCGTCTACATATTGACACCTTCCGGTCAAGTATACTTTAGAACAATAATACTTGTACTTTTGGAATATTATAGGCATCAAATGACTAAAGTTTCAACTTTCCTCAATTCTGATTTTGACCAATCAGAGTGCAGTATTCGGAGTCACGTGACGCGTTTCACACTGATAATTTCCCCGGCTGCAGGACAATTATCAGACTGATAATTTCCCTGTAGCCTGTCAACCGCGAACACTGCACCCTGATCGGCCAAAATCAGAATTGAAGAAATTGTCCTCCGAATACCCCTCGACCTTCAAAATTCATCGGATATTACCCTCAAGTTTTCCTGCATATCAACGATCGGGATCAGCGTTGCAGTAAAATCCCTCGCGCTACGCGCTCGGGATTTTAATCTGCGAAACTGATCCCTCTCGTTGCTATGCAACAAAACATTCGGGAAATATCCGATAGCTTTGAAGGTCTTGGGGTATTATAGCTGATAATTTTCAAACAATTAATAATGGTTAAGAGAATATTGACGTGCGTCATCTCATAAAATATTCAAGTCTAAAACTCCCGCGACAAACCAAATTTCATTCAATCCCCCTCTTCCGTATGTTGTTTGCCATTCCTTTCGTTCCTCCCTTCGCTCTCAGAACGTTTCATCTCCAGAAAAGTTTCAAGTTGAGGAACAAAAAGAAGCGAAACAATTTATGAGAAAGATGTGCGGTCCATACCGTTCGTAGATCACCAAAGATGAAAATATAAACGAGGATAGAGGAGGGAGAAGGTCAGAAGGGGCTGTTGAGAAATTTCTCAAACCACGATATTACATTTTTTCAAAGCTTGGGGGGGTGATACAGAGGGATATCCCAAACATCGTTTGCCTTACCAAATATAATGGTTTTTAGGACGGGATCTTCATTGGGGTGAATGTGCAGAAATTTGTTATACATTTTTTTTTCATTCCCCTCATCGCCACACGCCACTCTCCCCGAACCACTTCTTCCCACTGACGAGTCTGAAAACAATTTTGCTATGGCTGAACTTTTGGAGGAGTCTTCTACATTGACGTCAATTTGGGAAGAAACTGAAAAAATTATGATTTCAATTTCTGTGTTGTATGATTACCCTTGGGTACAACTAAGCACCAAAGAGTACATATCTGTTTGGAGATTGATAATCGTAATTGAACAGTATTTCAGGTATTTGGTTTCAAGTAAATCTTACTTTGAAATAAAAAACTTGATTGAAAAGAACATAAAACTTAATTAAAATTCTTCAAAATAGTTCCACTGAATATGAAGAGCGCTTTATGGAGTGAAAAAGCGATTATTCCTGAATTTTTCAATATCATTTTATGAATTTTACTTGGAAAATGGAATTTTACTCATTTTTTGTTTTCAAAAAATTTCCCAGTGGCTAATTTAGACCTTCAAGATTATAAAACAAAATATTTTCAAAATATCAGTAAAATAGGGTCCGCTAAAACTCAAACGAAAACTCTCATACATAGTCAACTACAAATGTTACAAAACATTTTGGAAAAATCTTCATTAAAATTCTTCCAAGTAATGGAGTTGAGTTTGAAGAATGCTTTCTGCAGTGAGAAATCGATTATTCATGAATTTTTAAATATCATTTTACGAATTTTGCTTGAAAAGTGGAATTTTATTCATTTTTTGTTTTCAAAAAGTTTTCCAACGATTAATTTAGACCTTCCAGCTTATAAAACAAAATCTTTCGAAAATATCTGTAACCTTGAGTCAGATAGGGCTTAAAAGAAAACTCTGATATTCAACTACAAGTGTTGAAAAACATTTTGGAAAAAGCTCCATTAAAATGCAACGAGATAGTGGAATTGAGGATGAAAAACGCATTGTGGACTGAAAAATTGATTATTCGTGAATTTTTCAATATCATTTTATGAATTTTCCGTGGAAATGAGAATTTTATCAATTATTTGCTTTCTAGAAGTTGCGCAGCGGCTAATTTAGACCTTCAACCTTATAAAACAGATAAAGTTCAAATGTGAACTCTGATCTTCATTTTGGAAAAACTCAATTAAAATTCTTCGAAATCGTGGAATTGAGGTTTGCAACATTTGTAGTTGAATATCAGAGTTTCCAGTTTAGCCTTCATTAGTGTTTCATAAGCATTGAACATTTAATTTAGTCATCGGAGCAATACTTTTAAAAATAAAAAATTGATGAAAATCTATGTTCCAAGGAAAATTCATAAAATTACATTAAAAAATTCATGAATGAATGATTTTATAGCCGCAATGAAACCGATAGTTATGTGTCATTCCGTGCGTAAACCCATTGCGGAGGATTTTCATGGTGGATTTGGGTGGGCAACAAACACTTATTATTCCAACATTGGCACTAATGTACACCGGACAGGGCCAATAACACTGGCCACCTGGCTTTTCCCTATAATGCAGTCATTTCACAGGATTACGATTGATCCATATACACGACGCGTCCAGCTTACAGGCCACATTCTGCATCACATTTGCAGCGTGTGTCGCGGACTCCTACTGCTGAATTCACGCCACTTGCGAACTTTGCTTCCGTTTATGGTGAAAGCCAATTCCATGGGAGAGGAGGCGAAGGGCTGAAAATGCCGTGGTACTCCAAACACCACGGACATATAATGCCTCGTGCCTCTAGTACGCTCTCCCCATTTGAATAGAATATTTACACGTACACTAACGCAATGGGCGTATTGAAAATACAACAAAACGGGGAAACACCAATTGCAAATAAATGATTGGTTTTTCTAAAATACACTGGAGTATTTTCCGGGTATTTCTGCATCAATCAACAAAAAGGATATCGTTTCCTTTATAAGGGGAAAGCGAAGTACAATGATGCAATGGTACAGGAAGGCGAAAAAAAGGAAGTAGAAAATACCATCAGTTCACTATACTATTAAAAAAATAAAATTCCATGAACAGTTCATATTCTTGGAAATTTGAGGAAATTCAAGTAAGAGCTACAATTCAATTTTCAATGTTGTAGAATTTTTTATTCATTTGAAAATATGAAGTATCTTGGTAATTAAAAAAAATTATGTAAGTTCTTCATTTTAAACAATCATTGATACTTCGGTGACAGCTCTAATTTCCAAACTTATCTAAGTAGAATCGTATGTCAATAAAATTTCTTATGCGACGCAGGAAAATGATTTTCGACAAGCTGGTAGTTAATTATTACCGTTCTGTCATGAAATTTTTCACGGTGCTGGGAGATTGAGTCCGCTTTACTGTATACAAAAAAATTCTGATCTTTTCTTGTCCATGTAAACTTGTACAGCAATTATTTTATCACTTCTTCTCTATGATTTTCTTAAAACAAGAAAATTATTTATTTGAAATAAATAAATAGTTTGTTTAATATAATTAAATTATTTTTCTTGAGACAAGTAAACAAGTTTATTCATTTATAACAAAAATGTTCTTGAAATGAGTAAAAAATTTCAAATAAATATTTTTGTTTGATTTTAAAAAAAAGCATTTTTGTCTAGTACTCTATTTTGTCTAGTAATCTAGAGTACTGCCACTTCCGGTCCGTTTTCCCCACTATCCCATATTCCTCCACTTTTCCCTATTAACGCTAAAAAGTTTTATGTTTGTAGATGCATGAATACGGCGCCTCGTGCTTGGTCTTTATGATTTTCATTACTTTTTTATGCTCTCACATAAAAAAATAGTTTCAGAGCCGAGAGGAAAAATAATATTTATTGTCCCATGTGGTTCTTTACTCTTGCATGGTTTTCGAGAGTGGAATTTCTGATTAAAATTGTTGCTGAATAGTTTCATCATGTATATTTCATACAACGGAGCCGCTGAATAAGCAGACAGGGGCCAGTGAATCATTCCTGACATCCACAATTTGTCAAATTTATTATCACTAATGATCGTCATAAACGATACAGTTTGGAAGAATGACTTGGAATACAGAGTGTCATTGATCGCTTCTTGTTACGTCTTAGCGCGATACTGACTGAGGGTTGACAGCTTGTTAGAGAACGGTCCCGAGAGGCGTACAAACATACCGACAACACCCACTCAGCACTATTAGTCAGACCATCCAATTTGTATCAGTACGATAAGAAAGCCATGAAAATTCTACCCACGGGACATGTGGTCCCTCGAATTAACCGGACACACCCTAAAGGAGTCCTTTTACTCCGGCAATTCAACCATTATCGTTACTGTTTGTCCACCGTCGCAGCGATAAGGATCAATACCAAAAATGTCTCACTTCTTGGCTTTTTTTGACGATTAAAAGTGTCTGGAATCGTTCCCCCTCTCATTTCAAGTCTAGCAATTGACGCGGCAAAGGTCTTTGAGCCGAGTATCAAGCCATCCTACGGCCACTATACAATTTGTGTCTGTCTTACAGTAACTACAACTTCAGGTATTAGCATTTACCTAGACTGAAACACCCGAAAATTGTGATTGTTCCCGCAAGTTGTGATTAAAGTTTCTCTCAGTATCGTATATCCTTTGAACCTCCGTCAAAACTTTTCTATCTCATTAGAATCTCTACACTGAGAAAAGCAAATTGAGGATAAGCCACTAGAGGCGAAAATAATCAATAAAATGACGATGTGCGACGTTTTCGAAAAAAATATTTTTGGATGAATTGTTCAATACCGGGAAAACTGTCCAGAATTGAATCGACCGATACAAAATTTTATACACAAGTGTGATTCAGTAAGTTTTACGCGCATTATGGAACGCCACATTAACTCGGAAATGAAAAAATTAGAAAAACGCGAATATCTCGAAACCTTTGTATGAACGGGTATTCATATTTAGCTTCAACTTGAGTCCTTTTTCTACGAAGATTGACAAAAATTTTCCAAACAGTTCACATACACATCTGGACATAATATACATATCTTCACGTTTCATGATATTCTACATCATTTCCAGGCAGAAATCGAAGATCGTCAAAATTAACGAATACACAGCTTGCATTGGGAAGCAAAAATTCTAATATCTGAAACATAGTTACTTCAGACAAGTAATTTTTCTTCAATCGCTTAATTCTCCCAGGCATCTCAACTCGCGCAGCTCGAGAAAGGTCTCAAGCTTCTAAATATTCCCATACTCAACTATGATTTTGTCGCAGATGGACTCACTCAAATCGCGTAGAAGAATCGTAAATCTTTAAGCGTTTATTGTTTTCATGGTTTTTTTTATGCACTTTCAATGTTTCGACATGTAATATATTCATGATGTATCATGGAACGACAGTGATTAATGGGAATTTATTCGAGTTCCGGAAAGCGCAAGCATTCTGACATTTTAGCCATTGAAAATAATTTATTTCTCTCATGTTAAAAAGCTGTACATATTTGAAAATTGTTCTCTCGGTATGACAAACAACAAGAAAATGGCTATATTTAAATAGAGCAGTAATCTCTCTCGGACACTCCAATCATAAGCGATATAAATCATTCAACATGTCCAACTTTTTCAATCTATTTCCCTATTTGTGGTCATCTGAAGACATATATGCGACCCCAAGTGACATGATTTCAATTGCCACATGACACTGATTTCCAAGTGTGAAATGGATTTCACTACACTGATAGAAAAAATCTCTGACACGTAGAGTACAAGTTCTTGGCTCAAGAAACTACATCATTCGCGCCGTTTTAACTGAATGAATTCTTCATGACTTTAGATCAAAAAAATAGGGGCACTTGGCATAAAGTATTAAATATTGGACGGAAAGAGCAGGAAGTTTCGCGTGCATCATAATGCTTTCCATATTAGATCAGACTCGCTGGCAAGAATCTCTTGGCTGAAAGTAATCTTGCTTACATTTAATATCAATCTGATGAAGTTTCTATTCTTTTGTGTGAAGAATTCGTACTTTTCGCTATAGATAATTCTGTTTTTCATGATTTTCGACAGAGGTGATAGGGTTTCCAATCAAGTAAATCGGTCCTGAGGGCACACATCTTCCTCTCAGAATATACTTCAATTAGGTAAAACTAAGAATCTCTTGTATCAAGAGATTCATGGTCAAAGCCCCATTCTCTTGTCTCAAGAAACCACTTCTGTCGTGTCAGAGATTTTTTCTATCAGTGTATTATATTTTTACCTTGGCCGTTATATGCAAACTCCCGAGAGATACTGTCTTCGCAAAGTTTGATCGTTGTGACTCTCGTGACCTCTGCAGGCCTGAGGGTTACAAATGTTACTCCCTTCATTTGCCTCATCAAGTCAATGAATAAATAAACAAATGTCAGAACCATATATCAAACAGGAGATTTTGTCGCCAGAAAATTTGACCCCCATGACCTTCCCTTTTAACGTTTGTCAAAACTTTCATGCCCCAATAGTATTAAAATTTAACATCAATCCCTCGAATACTTTGCATATAAGTGAAAAGAATCAATCAACGTATCAGACTTGCTCAATCTGTTTTCATATGTGGGATATGCGAGTCCACGTGACACGATATCGATAGCCACATGATATGACATTCAAAGTGTGAAATGGGTTTTTATGTTCCTGCTTTGTATCGGTTAGTTACTGTCATGGTCGCAAAAATTGAAACCGGCAATTTCATGATATCTGCACGTTTCATGATCTCTAAAACTCTCAGTAAATTTTTTAGAACGATGTTCTTGTGTGCGTGTGCTTGTGTGGGAACACGTTGGCCCAATGATTGCTCTGGAACAATTTATTTTTTTAAGCAAACGATGTGTTTTCAGGGAATTTAGAGCTAATTAGATTCTGAATAACATTGTGTCAGCGATTTCTTAGAGCTACTAGAACTGTCCTAGTCGAAATTCTGACCGGCAAGGCGACATTCGGTGGGCGGGCGCGCTCGGACATTTGGTTTCGTATATTGGCGGCGCTAGCGGGGACATTCCGCCATTAGCCACACGTATGCTAGGGGAGGGTGTGCGTGTACCGCTCAGCGGGTAATACCGCTCACCCGATTTTCTCTACAACCATCAACTTGGAAATTTCTTTCTGTTCCTGATCATGAAAAATTTGATGATAAGATGTGATTGTCGGAAAAATTTCACGTTATTTACCACTTTAAATATGAAAAAACACGTAACGAAGTTTTGAGGTCTTTACAGTGCAAAATTTGTGGACTTTTAATTGAGGTTTTTGATAGTTTCGAACGCTGAATTCTCATATTAAACTGTGGTTATTTGATTCGGGGTACTTTCACGCGTAATTTAAGACCAATTCGAACTCGAAACTCCACTCATGTCAATAATTATCAACCATTTTGTTGACGCCGAGCGAAGCCGGTAATACCGCTCATAGGAGCGGCCACGTAGTTGCCCGACAGCACTCGAGTACAGGTTAGGTTGCGGCGCGAGCGATACACGCAAAACCCTATGAGCGGCATTGGAATCGTGCCGAGCGGTATTATCCGACGACGGGTAGTACCGCTCAATAGGCTCTCTCTTTTATTTTCAATCAATTCTACGGATTCTAAAAAGAATGAGGCGTCTATACTTTGAGAATAACGAGTTCAATAGTTGAAAAGTCTCACAAATATGTTTTTCATACTCAAGTTGAAATATAAAATATAAAACTGGCATTTCCCCTTAGGTGGGCGGTACAGGCACACCCTCCCCTATACGAGAGTCGCCCCTGGAAAGTCCGGGCGACGGCGCTCGGACATTTGATTTCTATACTAGGGAGGGCGCGCGCTTTGCGCGTATCGTTTTCCCTGGGTGCCAGAATAGTAAATTCTTACCATTTCTCACTTTCATTCATTTTTATCTCAATAATAATGCAGGGAAAAAGAATGATTTCAACAGAATTTTTCGCACTGAGAATTTAATTGTGGAATAATTTATTCGGAATCGTCATAGTCCTCTTCATCTTCTTTTTCGTTTCTCTTTTACTTTTTGCCTTCTTTTTCATTTTGAGGGATGTATTATGTACTATATACACATATATACTATCCTATATATATTTTTGTTACAGACTATATTGATTTTTTTACAGTAAAAAAAAATTAAAGTATAAATATATA
This sequence comes from Diachasma alloeum, assembly GCF_001412515.2. Taxonomy (NCBI): domain Eukaryota; kingdom Metazoa; phylum Arthropoda; class Insecta; order Hymenoptera; family Braconidae; genus Diachasma; species Diachasma alloeum. The sequence continues at coordinate 29,883 of NW_021680496.1, read as the reverse complement.
AACATAAGGTATGTATAGCATGTACATATATACCATCGTATATATGTATTCTTTTATTACAGTAAGAAATGAAATTGTCTTTTTTTACAATTACTATAAACAAAAAATACATAAAATACATTAAAAAAATATACATAGACTTGATATTAGATCACTTGATACACGGAAGAGAGGCTTCAAAAATTTTTACACCGGATTTTTTAAAAATGGACCCATAAAACTAGTGGTAAAACGTCAAAACTAGTATATTACGTTACAACTGCGAAAGAGGGGGAACGTCCTAGAAATATTAATCCTCGACTTTACCGTTTGCCTTTTTTCATACGTGTAACGTACACTATCTTTAAAAATTAGTGTTTGAAAAAGTCATACCTAATTCTTCTTTACTTCTAAACGGAAACTATTTCTGAACAAAAAATACCCAAATCCTGTCAGTGTGAGGGGCGAAAGGGAATGGACAACCGTGCTTAGGCATTGGTGTGTGTTAACTACTAGGAAGTTGAATAAAATCCAATAGAATTGTCTACCGAATTCGCAAAGTTTTTCTATGAAATTTGTTCGTATGTGCAAGCACGGAATACACACGTTTATCCCGTAAAATACTTAAATCATTAACAATCAAAAGCAGAGGACTATAACGCGTAATGGCTCCCGTATGGCTGATGCAATTGAGACTATACCGATGTTTTTAGCTACGCACGGGTCACAGGAATAACGACACTGGACTGGTCGAAAATGTAACGACAGTCCAATTTCTCAAACAGTGACATAGAAATAACCCCCAAGTTGTAACTAGAAAGTCAGCTGTTGTAAGCGAAAAGTTCACCCCGTAAACGTAACGGGACTTTTCTAACCACGCGTTTTAAAAAATTCATTTTTCTATAATAATTTGTAATATTATTTCCTATTTGTGTGACCGTGAGCGTAATAAACATTTCAAATTTCAACTTACCTAATAGTTACTCGAGAAAATCGCTAAATCAATTATCTGAAAATGATTTAATTCAGCATAAAAGTTTCGTCAGGACTGATTTTAGGATAATTAAAGCGTTAGTTAGAGTTAGAATAATTAATAAACCGATCACTATTTTAAATAATAAAATCTCGTTAAACTCCGTATTTTCATAGACCACATAAATTATCAGGATCAATAGATGAATTAATAACGATACAAGTATTTCGAATATGAGGTCGTCGATCATTATTTATTCCCAATTTAAATCATTGGAATCGTCCAATATCAGCAATTAGTTACTTGTCAATAATATTTTCCAATAAAATTTAACAATGGACCTTTAGTCTTTCAAACGTCTCCCAAAATTTTCACAAAATTTTCTTTAAACCACTCATAACCCGTTCAATACAAGCAGTCACTAATGTAACTCCTTTATCACATAATTACGAAATTGATTTGCAAATAAAGTTTTCAGTTATCGAGTATNATATGTATATATATATGTATACATCTGCGTGTATACATATATATATATATATATATGTTTAAGGGTTATTATGGTGACACTGCAATGTTTTGAAGTATAATTCAAATGTATGAATTATAACCTCAAAACCGAACAGCTCTTGGCATGACCCGGGAGCACCACGTGGAGGTGGCTGTTCAAGGCTCCCAAAAAGTTGTTAATTGCGGGTGTAACTCCGCAATTTCCAACTGGCGCAAAGACGGTGTATGCTGCCTAGTCGGGTTACGCAAGGTCGCAATGTTCTGATGGAAAATGACGCTCATACCTGGTTCTACCTCCTGATGCACTTAAATCCGCCGCGGTCTCTTCTGACCGCATGTTTTATTGTAGAACATAAGAACTCCACTTTCGGGAACATTCGCGTCAGATATTCGGACTGAGGTTATCGGCATACTGGAGGGTTCGCGAGGTCGAGGTCAAAGTTGCAGGACGAACACTATACCACACGACGAACGCCCACTAGTGGTCATTTCGATGACTGTCATCAAAGTGACCATAGCTCCATTTATCGTATGCTTAAGAAATCCATTACTGTCATCAGACTGGCCTTTAAACATATATATATATATTTTTTTTTTTTAATTCCGGCCCTTTCTGTCCTCTGATTGGCTAATCGGCCCTATCCAACCCTATGTATGCCGCTGTGGATTCTACACTGCACCGCATTCGCACTCCTATAGAACATAGCAGTAGCATGGGAAACCACAGAAAACCCATGCCGGTACAGGCGGTCACTGTATTAGCGATCTCCCGCTCGCCGGAGCCTCCGGTTGAAAAACTCGGTTCCACGGGGAATCGAACTCACAACCTTTCGCACACTAGGCTCGCACCTAGCCGCTTCGGCCTCAATAATAATATTAAAACATCCTTTCACATCGATTAGAGGCAACAAATAATTTTCCAAAATCAGGTTAATCTTGAAATTTTTCAGTACGACAGATCAATAAAAGAATAGCCCCAATCCTCCGCCACAAATCGCTCAAGTTTAGATAAATCGTCAATAAAACAAATAATAATTAACGTTTTGGTACTTATCTTTTATACGTTAGCTGCAGACTAACAATATAAAATTAATCCACACACGTGGTCGATAATTTTTCTTTGGGATCCCAATAATTATAATAACACTGAGCGATGTGTACTGTGGGCCGGCTCGGAGGAAAGAGAGCGAGGTGTCGTTGCGGCCAGTGTGACTAGCCGATTAGCCACACGTCATGTCAACCCAGAGTGTCGTTGCACTTTATAAATTCGTCCTTTGACTTTTCAAAATTATTTTCACCCTAGATTGATAAAATCTACTGTTGATAAAATAACTTACCCTACAAATTGATCATAATTGATGCGGCTTTGTTAGACTAAGACTGTAATGAAATTCCAACGCAATCGTTTCAGCGGTTGTGAAATTACTCAAATATTAATTTCTAAAGTTTGAAAGCTTTTTTCTAATAAATGAACATCAAAGAGAGAATTAATCGGGAAGTTGTTGGTTCGACCCATAATGGGCCACACCCACTTCTACCCGCCTCTTCCAGTCACACCCTAACCAATAGCGCGCGGAGCGAGCAGCCGGTCTCGGATTTTGTATTCTATTTTCATCAACATGAAACCGATGGTGGTGATATCTTGATACACGGAGAAAATGATCTCCATAAAGTTAGACCCGCGTAGCCCTGGGAATAAAAAATATCACTCCCTACTTGTTACTTTTCCTGTAACATCAAACAAACATTCTATCTATATCAAATCAGTTTTTGTCACCACGGGGTTTGACCCTGGTGACCCTCGCTTTGAACCCCTGTTCAAACTTCTGTATCCCATCAACATCTCCAACAAAAGTACGGAAATTACTATTTTCATACTTCGATACTTCACTTATAAACGAAATAAATCAATCAACGTGTCCAACTTTTTCACTCTAGTTTCCCATTGGTGGTCATCTGAAGCCATATCTGTTTATCTAGACGACGGGATTTCAATCGCCACATGACGTGAAATTCAACGTGTGAAATAGGATTTTTTTCAATATTTTTATATTGGCCGTTATATCCTGACCCAGTTGCAGTCAATTATTCCGTATCGATTTTTCCATGAAAAGAGAAAACCAATTCCCGGGCATAATGTAAGAGTAATCGTGTGAAGTGATCATCCCCAGTTCAGGGTGTGTTCACCGTGCTGGAGGATTCTTTCCATATGGCTCCTGTGTACATTACCTATATACATGGACAATTAATTATGCACGTACCTGAGATTAGAGCTCAACGGATTTGCGGACAGATATGATGAAATCCGGAGCCCATGTCCCCTCGAAAGGAGTATTCAGTATTACGTTTTTTTATCTCCGTACGATCGATATACATGCTCATTTATTCATTCATATCGTTCGATAATAGCCTAATGTTGACAAATGTAGAGACACCACAAACAGAACGGGTAGACACGACTATTACGCCGGTGGACAAATAGACGAGGAAAGTCACCGCACGATGATGGATTGAAAAGGGAATGACTGGCACTTTAATATCTCGATTGAGTTTCGATGAAATTGTTATTGCAATAACCAACCCCTCGAGGCATAACTCAATGTGCTTTGCACCATTTTTTCGTTCTTTTTTACTTTTTATTCAGCCAGCCAGTTTTTTTCATATATGCGGGCGCGAGTGTGTTTGCTCATTTCAGAACGACTCGATGCGCATCGACGTATCTACCGCTTGGTACCATTTGTCAACGGATATAGAGCTACTGCACAAACGTATCGAATAAACAAACGGGACTAATCATCGTGGAAATTGAATAGTTGGCTGGATGCCCGTTTGTTTCATTCCATTCGATTTTTGTTTTAGCTCAAGGAGCCTAGGGAGAGCAGGGGTGACCATCAATCATACGATTCTTCAATATTAAAAGAATTTGCGATTTACATTGATTAAGGTTTAAATATACTTATCACAATTTTAAAATAGTAAATTAATTGATAATCTAAATTTCAATTGATGGTGAATTAAATATTTGATAATATGGAGTTGTAAATTTTCTATCAAGTAAATAATACTTAATTTCTTAAAAGAGATTAGCGATTAACCAAATGATCGTCAATTTTTTAACTAAATTATTCATTAATAAAATAATTCGGAACTGGAATATTTAAATTGATGATTACTTGAATAAGGAAAAATTTAAGAATGATATTAACGAATGGACTACTTCAAAATTTAACAGTATGAATATTGGAATCCCTGAGGGAGAGATGAATTCGGTGGCTTTTATCAACTGAAATCTCAATTTACCAATGGCGGAGTAGGCACTAGCGAAGTGATTCAATAAGTGGAGAACCTCCCGAGTGGAAATTTCGGTGAGGTCCTGATCAAGTGCGGATGAGGTCAGACCTGACCGCGGATCCGGTTTTGATCAAGTTGGCGAATCAGGACTTGATCAAACATGTAAACCCTCTGACCAATCTAGATTTGATCAGGGCGAATTGATTTGAACTTCATCAAGCCAAATACCCGAGTGGAAATTTCTTCAGGCCCACCGAAGCACGATCAGTACTTGATCAGGTTTTTGTAAGGTTCGACTGATCCGCTGATTCCTGATGAGAACCTGACCAGGCCCTGATCCAGCAGATCGAATCCGAGAAACTACAGGCGGGTTCAGATCAAGTTCTGATCAGGGATACATGATCAGATGATGCCTAATGAGAACCTGACCTAGTTTTGATCCAGCAGATTGGATCCGAAGAACTACAGGCGGGTTCAGATCAATTTCTGATCAGGTAGACATGATCAGATAATGCCTGATGAGAACCTGACCAAGTTCTGATCCAGCAGATCGGATCCGAAAAACTGCACGATGATTCAGATCAAGTTCTCATCAGGTAGGCACGATCTCACGCAGAGGTCGGCTGCCTAACTCGAATTTGATGTACTTGATCGACATTTGAAAGGGATCAATTGAAGAGAAAATGATCAGATTCAGATCTGCTCCACCTGACATTAATTTTAATAAGTTTTTCGGATAATTTAATCAACTATTATTATAATATTCAAATTAAGCTTTATCAACCATTATCAATAATAATTTCCAATCTTTAAAAAGCATCATTATATTATAATTAAAATAAATTAAATTAAATTAATTTAATGAATTCAATTTAATTAATAGCCAGCCCTTCTCAAATGTATAGAAGGGAGGGATGATGATGCCGTAAATACGTATTAGAGGAGTATCAAACTTACACGCAAATGATCTTGAGAAAAAAATCATCAAATGGCTATTTATTTATTAGTGTTATTGTTATTATCATTAATGAAATAAATGAAAATTTAATTAAACATATTTAATCTTTGAGAATACACACGCACATCCGCGAGATCAGGAATAATCGAAAATTCAACGAATAACCCGATATAAATGATATAGGCAATGTACAGTTTACTCAATAGAAATAGCCCGATAGCATAGTAGTTAGGCCATAGGATTAGTAATCATAGGGTCCCCGGTTCGATCCCCAGCATCGGTAAAAAAATAATAAGCTTTTCCAGAGGTGATAACAGTAGAGATTCATTAAGAGAGGCGGCCTACGGTGAAAGAATTAAATTATCTTTTGTTTTGGATTATCATTGATAATTGTTATTGATACTGACAGGCAGGTCATCCGGTTTTCATAAAGTTGACTTGATCAAGTTCGGATCCATTCGTCCTGATCAAATCCGGATTGGTCAGAGGCGTAACATGTCTGATCAAGACCGGATCCGTCAACTTGATCAATACCTGATCAGTGGTCAGGTCTAACCTGATCCAAACTTGATCAAGACCTGACCGGAATTTCCACTCTGGTACATACGAACCGGATGACCTGTCCACCGTTATCAATAATAATTATCCACAATGATTCATTCAAAACAAAAGGCAAGCCACTGTTTTCGCTGTCAGTCGCCCCTCTAAATGAATCCCTAATGCGCTTACCGCCGAAAAAACGTTATTATTTTTACCGACGCTGGGAATCGAACGAGGGACCGTGCGATTACTAATCTTATGCCCTCACCACTGGAATATCGCGACTATTGTTACTACAGTACTACTACTGCACTCCACTTCTGTACTACTACTGTGTTCACTGGGCTACTGTTAAGGGGACTTCACATTGCCTACATGAATCAGTATTCGTTAACTTTGGAATTATTTATGATTGTGCAGATTTTCCTGTATCCTCCAAAGATTAATATTTTTTCAACTAATTATTTCCATCATCAATTGACACTAAAGGTGATAAGAATAATAACACTGATGAATAAATGGAAACTTGGTGCATTCGCGATAAGTTGTGTATAACTTTGATACTTTTGCAATATATTGGTGATACTGTATATACCCCTCCCCCCACCACATTTGATATTGACAAATCGATTCTTGGAGAAAGGTTATTAAAATTGAGATCAGCTGGACCGGATCTGAATCAGATCAACTGGGTTCAGACAGCCTGACCTCAGGGTGACATCATGCCTACCTGATCCGCATAATTGTAAGCGGACGGACTTCAGTCTAAGATCAGGGCCACCTAATCCAAATTTGATGAGAGTGATTGCCGGCGGAAGGTTCAACTCAAGATTGGGTCTACCTCATCAGAAACTGATCAGAATGATTGCAAGCAGGTGGACTTTAGTTTGAGATGAGACCCACCTAATCCAAATTTAATCAGATCTATTGTAGGCGGCCTGCCCATTTTGACATCAGGCCGATCTATAATGCGAATCTGATCAGAATGATTGCAGGCGGGTGGACCTCAGTTTAAGATCAGGTTCGCCGAATTAGAACTTGATTAGAGTGTTTCGAATCAGATCGACTAAATCAAGAATTGATCAGTTCCTCGTCACGTACCACATGATGTCCGGTGGCTTGGCGCAGTGGGTAAGTTATTTGCCTCACATGGGAAAGATTCCGAGTTCAAAACCCAGCCAGGTAGAATGGTGAGATCTAACCATTTAAAGTCTTGATCGTCACAGTATACCCCAACCGGGTCGAAGCGATGTAAAATAACGATAAGCAAAAAGTACCACATGATCAGTCAAATCTGACCATCAACATATCCAGACCTCTCAGGCTCGCCTGAAGCAATTTCAACTGGAGCTATTCTAAGAGAATATAACTGATTTGAATTATTTAATTTGATAAATTCATTCGACGGTGCTGTTGGGTTCGAAATACTTCATGATTCCTTTCAATTCATCAAGTGATGTTAACCAGTAGCGCGAGAATAATTCATTATAATCCAGTTTGAGGGATTTATTTCGGGATGCATAAATTTATTGGGTAATGAACGTTCACTGAACCGATGCAGAAATGAGTGGAGATGTGAGAGAAATATTCGTGTTTTTTTCTGTCAGACTGGGCTTCATGTTTATGCATTTCTAGGAGGTCGAGAATACTGTTTTATTCGGTGGAAACTCGATGTTCAAGTGACTTCACTACATTTCATCTCAATAATCTCGTTAATTTTTAGGATGAATATGGAAATATGAATGCAAAGGACTTGACCGACTTAGTGTTGCATAATCAAGTCTCATTGAAGTTTTCATCCTGGCTAGTTACATGAATACGACGGTGTTTTGAAATGTTTGAGTCGATTCATCGGTTGAGTTGGCTGCAAACAAGTAAGAGACGGTGTGTCACTCAATGTGGCGGATTTGGTGTACCAAGCGTGAGGTACTCCCTCATCTCTCTTTATCTCTGTGTACACTGTGATGCTCTCTGCCAGTGAGGGTGGGACTGATATTCGTAATTAGTTTGTTACGCAAGCCATATTGCCGGCTAATTAAATTTACTGATTTCGGCCGTGTGTTTAGCACAGAACCGCGAATAAATGAGAGACAATGGATGGAAAACAAAAAGACGGCTAACACCACTCATTTCCCCTTTCTTTTTCGGCATTTAAATGTTATTGAAGTAGTTGATGATGGTCGCGAAGTTTCCGATAAGCGCTTTAGAATTTCCTTTAGAATTTCCGTTTTGTTACAGGAAACAAGTAAATTGAAAATTTTGTGATTCCTACATTGTTAAAAATTTTCGTCTGAATGGTCGTTCCACCCAAAAAAAGTCGGTAAAAATGCGTAGGAATCGATGAAAAACTTCAGAGAGATGTTCAGTTATTTTTACGAAGATCGCTGAGTATATTCTCGTGGGAAATTTTCTCCATTGAAAGTTGAGAATTGACAAGGATTCCTCATACACTGTTAAACAGATTGAAATTTCATGAGCAGTTTAAGAATAATCCTCAGGAGATCAACACTTTGTTCGTCGTACAGATAAAAAAATGAAAAATGTCAAATCCTTACTGAAAAGTCAATGGAATTTCGAAATTCTGAGCAAAAGGAAGATGAGGATTCTCCGACTGACTCAAATTTCCAGTGAAAACATAAATATTTAGTATCAAATTATGCAGAATTTTAATTGACTAGAGATGTACGCGCGCTACGCGTGCGTATGGTTTTGCATGTGGCGCTATAATATGATTTTTCATTCCGTTTTATTGTATTTAGAAAAAAAGAATATATATATATATTGTGAGGTATTTTTCCAAGTGCGTCTGCGGGATTCAGACGCGTGGTTCTCCACGAACTTTCAGCGAACCTTTTGGACTCTCTCAACCCGGAATTAGAACGATGGGAATAACGAGAGGAGACAAAATGCCAAAAAGGGCGCCAGTCCTTTTAACCGCCAAAGGACAAGGTCACACCGTTGAGCTGCGTTCCACGACTAGCTCAGATAACCGCGGAGGCGTGTGGGAACAGGCTACAATGAGCGTACTCAATAATGCAATTGTTTATAAAACATAAAAAATTATATTTCCAAATCATAAATCAAATGTGATCTTTCCCTCGTACATACGAGAGTTTCGGTAGAACTCTGTACACGTGCAGGAGAGGACTCCCACGAGCAAAGATGCTATACAAAAAAAAATGTAACTGACCTAGCGATGGTAATTAACGAAGAGAAATAATAATAATCTTAAGAATGCGTAGGAGACGCTAAGACGCGAGGATCACCCGCAAGCGACGACGACGCGAGAGCCACGACATAAAAGTTAATGGTGAAGGTCGACGTATTAAATGAGCTGGGATTAGTTTTCCCCACAAAAGTAGATTGGTAACCACAATTAAGTAGCGAAATTAACAATGACATCAATCAAGAGGTAGCTGGAGGCTACAGAGTGCCGCGTCACAAGCGGACTCTATCACATTCTCAAACGGCCCCAAAATGGGCGCCGGAGTGGAATCCCTACTGGAAAGACGCGTGCACTCACAAGGAAAATAGATGCTCACCGTGATTTCGCGAGAACACCAGGCAGACTCGTCTGGACCCTCAGTACGGCGACGTCGGAAGATAAAGCCGGAACCAACGGGCACAACACCACCACGTACTTTACTTCCGTCGATCAAATAAGCTCGAAGAGCGAAAAAAAATTTAAATGGCGCAGAGCGACCTTATTGAAAGAAATCCCAGCGAAGAGTGTCCGTCGGGGCCGTACATCGCCCCGAGGAACCTCAAAATCTTTTCTACCCCCACCCGATCACGTGATAGAGAGCGAAGAATCCAGGGGATTCGACAATTTGATTCTAGCATTTTAAAATGGTTCTAATCCCAAATTCCTTAGTCCCAGTTTTCTTAGTCCCAGAAAACTGGGACTTGCGCCTCGCGGTCGGTGGATGTGATCCGCGTTGAGCGGCGCAGGAGCCAACATAATCCGATGCTCCCTCAATGTTGTAGCATCGGTTTTTTACTGGACGGCCTTGTGCCGCCGATCCATCGGTGAGGTGGTGGGGGTTCGCACGTAGAGGCCTGAGATGCCTGCTGGCGTGCGACGATCGTCTTTCGCGTCCTACGTGGTGTGAGTCTCCCAGACTCGGTGTGTGCGTGCTCGTCGGTGTGCTGCTCCTCAGCTATAGCGCCGTCTTGTAGCCCTTCCCGATGCTCCGCTCCACTCCCTTCGCCAGGAAGCTCACGTAACCCACGGTGAGCGCGATCGACAGAGTTCGAGAGAATGATGAAAAGGAAGTAAATAATAGAAATAAAAAAAATAAAATGACAATTGTGGCTCTGGGTGATCCGACTCCTCGCTGAGGTAAAAATACTAATTTTCCCCCCATAATCCGCGGTCAGTTCAGGCGAGGAACAGTACATGATTTTTTTCATGTTACAATATATATATATATATGTAAATACGAGGCATATTCATTTATTTTTTATTATTTTTCTACATATTTTTTCCCACTACACACTGCCCCCTAAAATGTAAATCCCGCCACCGTTGGATACCCCTTCCCTCACTTTTCCCCTCATCGCCCCTCTACCCCTGCCCCTGGACATCACGAAGACATCAGCCGAAGGAAGACATCAGTTCCGGCCCCACCCGATCAATTGGAGAAGCCATCGCCTCCTGGAAATTCCCCATACTAGACCCCCGAATATTCAACACCAGCAATAATCCCTTGCGAGACATCCCTGGATTGTGGTCATCGTCACCACTCACCCGTGCTGATTGGCCCCGATTGCTCCCGAATTAAAACCCGAAGGACATCGACACCTGACGAACCCCCACGAATCGCGAAGGAAAAGAAGAGACCGTCACTCGTGCAATAGCTGCCCCGTGAGTCACCACGTGCCCCGAAAGTAGTAATAGTGAATACAGTAAAATTCGCCCGGAAGTATTGGCGGATAAAAAGAGGATTTTCGATACATCGAGCTCATCCCAGCTCTAGTATTGGTGCCCAGGAAACCCCGAGGTGGAAAGGAGGCTCTCCAGGAAAACGCCCTGGTATTTTGAAGCAGTGCAAGGCGCCAGTGGAATTCCACGTGTTCGCCAGAGTGAGTCCCTTCGTGAGTACGAGTTACCCCCCTCATTTTCCCTCTTGTCCCCACAATATTACCCTTCATACCCCCCAACGGTGAGCCTACACTCTTTATTTCTTCCCCATTTAGTTATTCTTTTTATATTTAGTTGCATTCCCTCGACACGACTAGCTTCTCCCCTTTTTCTGCATTAGAGTCACTCCCCTTTTTACGTGTACAAAAGTTGCCTGGCCTTACCCATAACCCTAGATCCAAGTAAAAGGCATTTCAAACGTCTTACGACGATCTAATATGTAAATTAATAGAAATATAGATATTTAGTCAATTTTATCCCTCATTTGTCCTCATTATTTAATTGCCCTAAATCCCCCTTTTAGGAAATAATATTAATTAAATATTGAAAGGTCACAATATATATATATATATATATATATATATATATATATATATCCGAATCAACCGGTGACAAAAAACGTTACATTGGATTTTTTTATAATGGATTATCAATTCACAAATACATTTGCCTGAATGTACTTTTTTTCTATGAGCTTTCATAAAATAATTGACTTGAAATTAACCGTTTTCATCGATTTTCTAAGCAAGTTGTAAATTTTCTATGACTAAATCCTTTAAAATTTTATTAGCATTATCAATTGAGGGAAATGTCCAAGCAGATTACCAGAAATTCCAGTTGAAAATTTTCAACAGTGGAGTGTCGATTCGTTTGAAGACGACCTGTGTTTCCCCAATAGCGAATAATTTCGTTGGGAGCTATTGAGGCAGAACTGATTCGCTTTTAAAATAAATTGAAATCTCATGGACAGTTGACTAATTTTCAGATGAGTGACATTGAATCTGATTCAGGAGGGAAAGGCTTATGAAATTTAAATTGTCAGCTGGAAATTCAAATTACTCTATCTAGCCGGCATTTTAAATTGACCACGAAATATTCGGTATCAAATTGAGCTCAATATTCAATTGTTTCCGAGTTCGAAAATAAATTCACTTTTATTTAACCGTTTTTTTAGCATCCCCACTGCATAATTTCTTCAAATAAACGTGATACTTTCGGAATTTTGGTTTGATTGATTGTTTAATGATAAATTTTAGATGTTTATATTCAGTCGATGCTCAATCAATTATTAGTTTAAATTTATGGATCGCAGTTTAGGAGCTCAATGGATTAAAGATATGCAAGTACCTTTTACAATTTGATACAGATCCCACAGTAAATTTAACCATTTTCAATAATCAAATTTGTCAATTAAATTGTGTGAGAAAAATTTGAAAAAATTATAAATATTCAGCGTCATTCACATAACATTTTGGACAGAACTATTATTTTCTTAAACATTCGTTGTTTATAAATATATAATTGAAATTGTTTCAACTTTTAGAACACTTATTGTTTTAGGCACGAAATCGATTTCTGGTAAAATTGTGAATATGAATAAATTTGTTACGATTCAATTTCCAAAAATTGCACTTTTTACATTATTTCATCAATCTTTCTCCAAAAGTACACTTTTTTCAGATTTTTAAGATGTTTCCAAATTTTGGATTCTCAAAGCACAACCCCTTCCCCTCCCTCCAAATTTTCAGTAAAATTCGCTATTTCCCTTAGTTTTGAAGATATTTTTGAAAAACTCACCGACTCAATTTTTGGGTTGTTACTTCTCAATGCCCCACCCACAAATTTTCAATACACAATGCCCCCCTCTCCCTCCCATTTTTTCAGTAAATAATACATATGACCCCTCATATAAATCCACCCTTTTTATGTCCTGCTCCGCACCTAGACCCCTTATGTAAAACCCTCTCCCCATTGATAAAACCACCATTCAATAAAATCCCCCCGACTATGAGACCCCCCGGATATCACTACCCTCATGAATAATCCTCCCTTATATGAAGCCTCCTCTTTCCAAAATCCCCCCTCGAAAATTAAAAAAATTTTCTAGATTTTAGAAAATATTTTTTCTAAAATTAAGTGTATTTTGGTGTAAAATTAATCGTTAGTTTGATCATTAATTTTAAACGATTTCTAAAATTTAGAAACAATTAATTGTAACATCTAATTACAAAATAAATCGATAATCAAAAAATTATACATTTTGAATAATTATTCGGTGAGCAATTGAGTAATTGAAAGTTGAAGTTGAACATTGATTGAGTAAACGAATTCTTTCAAACACGTTTGACGAATAATTCTGTCAATGAATAATTCTCTCTCCGAATGAAAAAATAATTGAATAATCGTTTGACATTAATTCAATGGAAGATAGCCGGAATAATCGATAAATTCCTCATTCAAATTGCTGAATAATAAAAAATTGAACAATTCTCATTCACAATTTACCATTTTTTAGTGATTGATGAATCTCTCGTCGTCATTAATGATTAATGGAAAGTATGAATAGTATACTAATTCATATTCATGATTGATGAAGTATTGAAAATCTTTGTCTTTCTGATTATTGGTTACCTAATGAATGGTAATCCGTTTCATTGCAATTGACGATTACTCGGTTATCACTCAATTTCAATTACCGATTAATGAAGTAATAATAAAAAAATGAAGAATCTCAATTAGAAAATTGACGGTGTAATTGGAATTATAGCTTAAAATATTACAAAAGTAATGATTACTCCCGAACCCTGGGCTCCTTATAACGGGGTTCTACTGTAGTTTTGAATAACTGATAAATTTTGGAGAAATTTAATAAATATTTCATTTTGAAATGGAACACACGTAATAATAGATTTGACATTTGCAGTCCCTATTAATGTTTTCCGCAAAGTTGGAGCTTTTCTCAAATTTTAGTGGAAATGTAACTTGTTAACAATTCCGCAGCTGTGTGGTGGAAATTTTAATCGAAAGTTCTTCAACATCATATAATGTCCTGTCAATAAAGCGTATCCAAGTAGATTTTACAGTTTGGTACAGATCACACTATAGATTCAACTATTTTCAACTATCAAATTTGTTAATTAAATTGCGTGAAAACAATTTGAAAAAAGTCATGAATATTTAGCGTGATTCAAATTGAATTTTGCACAGAATTATAGTTTGTTTTACCATTAGTTGCTCATAAATAAATATTTGAAATTGTTTAAACTTTCGGAAACCCGATTTTCTTAGGCATGAAGGCGATTTCTGGTAAATACTGCCGGACTGAGGAGATTGTAGCCCTGAGTGTCAGAGGTGGGAGACAACGATTGTAGTGGGGATTGGGAAAAGTGGAACTAAATTTGAGGACCACAATCTCCTCAGTTCAACCATACCAATAAATTTGTTACGATTCCGAACAAATGATTTTTACGGTTCTAAAATGATTGTTTAGAAATTATTAAGAGAAAATGCTCATAATTTGAAAACAATGTAATTTTTAAAATTATTTCATCAATCTTTCTCCAAATATGAATTTTCTCATTAATTTTTTAATGTTTAACGAAATTTATTGGAAGAAAAATACACAAAAAAAAATAATTTTCTTACAATAGGCCATCGCCCGAGGATCGTCAGCCAAGTATTTCCATATCGACATACGTTTTTCGTCCTATTTTTAATGGGGGAGTCCAATGAGGTGAAGATGATACATTAATTGGTTCGAGTGAATGGATGAAGATACAGAAAATAGTTGGCTGTTCATAAACTTTTCAATTTTTGTTTAGATTGCTAAAATGTTTTCTAACAGATCTGCAAAGTTTAAATAATAAAATCATTGTAAAATGTCCGGAAACTTAGGGTCAAACCCGGCTCAAATGGAAGCTTCGAGGTTTAATTACAAAAGTAAAAAAGCATTTCACAGGAGAAAAAATAGCCAAAGGACTTGGATATCCTTAACAGTGAAATTTTCCTACCATCTGCACACTGGCAAACCAGAAAACAAAAACCATTGAATTCAATAACACCGCTTGCTTCACGTGCCCCAATGAATCATCCCTCACCAATCATACCATCAAATTCGTTCAACGATTCTTTTTCTTCACTTTGTTTCAGGACAATCGCTGATTTGTCCTCACCCAACCTTGACGGGTGAGTCTCATATCCATTTTATAAGAGAAAAAAACCAATATCATCATTCCATATGCACATGAAAACCAACAAGGTAGAAATTCACACGTATAAAAGAGTAAAATATGACAGAACCGAGGTGCATGTTATCTTTTGTTACGCCAGGTAGATTACACCATCCCGTCACCACGTATATTTTTCACGTCCTATCGTAGACACAACGAGTTTCATATTTTTTTCAACAACTAATCCATTTTCCATTGTATCAAGCATCATTTATTTATTATTATTCTCATCCTGCATTCATGTTTATTCACACGAAAAAATGAAGCACCGACACAGGGAGTGATGCAACGCGATCCCTCTCCCCTTCCCACCCACCACCCGCACCCGTTTGTTGTCGATCGTAGCATATAGATGCTCCACTATCGATGTTATCTTTTGTTCTCCTCCGTATGCATCTGCACCAGATAATACATTTTTCTTCAACTCACATTTGTACCCCCGGTTATACCTCACTTTTCACTTTTTCCCCTGCATTTCGCCTGTTTGTAGCCCGAAGGGTACACTGTAGCTTTCAGTCCACTGTTTA
Source organism: Diachasma alloeum (assembly GCF_001412515.2). NCBI lineage: Eukaryota > Metazoa > Arthropoda > Insecta > Hymenoptera > Braconidae > Diachasma > Diachasma alloeum. The sequence continues at coordinate 13,952 of NW_021680496.1, read as the reverse complement.
TCTTCAGCTGTGAGCTTTTGTGTTTGAACAGCCCTTCCTATCCTTTTCTTGTGCATGCTATGAGGCACCCCCTCCCCCATCGCTCCTTTACCATCAAACCCTTCTCCCTCAACTTAAGGCCCCCCCGGCGATGGTCCAAGGCAGCTTCAGACTTGCACGTGAGAGTCTAAAGAATACCCCTCCCCCAACCCCCAGCCCTGACCATCTATTTATTTAGTTTTTACTCACAGTTTGTGGATTGCCTACAAACCAGTTGTTTAATCACCGCTCTCTTGCCCCCTGTGTCGTTGATTCACTTCTTCGTACAGGGTAACTGGTTCGTACTCCACCGTCACAGAAAAAACAGCATGGAAGGAAATGAATAAAGTAAAGCTGGATAAAGAGAAAAAAATCGTATCCCGGTGGACACTGAGGGGGTTTTCAACCGGTAAATTCGATGGCCAACTTTACCTTCGTTTCCATCAGAATTCCTGGTTTTTATTTCATTGGGTTCATGTACTTTTGATGGAAAAGAGGTTTTTAATCTAGGAGTCATTATATTTGCACAACGGAATAATTCTCCGGTATTTAGAAAGCGGTGGATTTTTATAAATATTATAACGTTCTGTACAATTCAACGTAACATTCATTCATCTCCGGATTTTCAATCGAAATGGATTCCCTGCAAGCTGCTTTCCACCGATCCGCGGTATCGACTAAATCCCTGATACTCTATCACAAATTCATCCGATTATCATAAAAGAAACGTCATAAATCAAAGCCCCGTAATTTCCCCCTGAAAAAAGAAGACCTCGGACAGAAGCGATTATAGAGCACGAGTAGAGTTCACGCGTTATCACTATCAGCGATCTGTATAACAGAGCAGCTGGACAATTGCTTGTTCCACATCACTGCAGACTATAAAAAAGACCGAAAAATAAAATAAATTAAAACAAGTTGGAAATTGCTGTTGTATTGCATATAGTATAGTTATTAGTAGCTAGTAAATTAGCAATACGCTTCCGAATCGTTTTTTGCGCATCATTTCCTTCGATCATGTATAATTCATTGTGTATTTCATTCGGTTTCATTGAATAAGATTTTTTTTTAACTAATTGTGTTAGATTTTCAAATTAGTTGACTGTTGTCATGATTATTATTTTTATTATTCTTTTCTTCTACACAACCGATTGTCTTTTTCACAGTTCTGTCTCTTCCCTCAGCCCTTCGATAAAATTTTAATAGACAAATTTTTTTTACACATACACGGAAGAATTTGAAATATCACATTTGAAGAAACCATCAGTCAATCGTAAAAATCAAATCAACCAATATAGTTATCGCAAGCATCTTTTAACTTCGACTTAATGATATTAAAACAACCACTTTAAGCTATGATTGAATTCATTTGAAGCATGACATTTAAAGATATCTCCTGAATTCTGATTTTCAAAAAATACTAAATTTTTGCAAATTTTCAAATAAATCAAAATAACGATTAGTGCTATCGTCTTCATCTTCGGTGAAAAGGACCTCCAAACAAATTTTTTAAGCGATCATTCAATCAATTCAAAACATTTTTTTTGGTTATCGCGGGACAACCGGAAATTAAAAAAACTAATCGATGAATTGATGGCGGTCGATAGAGCTCAACAATACCTACATTTGAAAAAAAGAAAGATTCAATTCCATCCATTCATTGGCGAACAATTGAAGAAAAACTGTTACATATGTACAGACATAGAGTAGCTGGTACATGTACCACGCACCTAAGGGAAATGAGTCTCTTTCTCCAACCTCACACTCTACAAGGAGTCACAGTTAGAATGTGTTCTTCGAGGTGTTCACTTGAAGATGTGAAGACAGATTTTTGATTAACATTAAACATATTTAATTATGTAGTTCAATTGCCATCGGCCAGTGAGCGATGGAATTGATTTTTGAGGATAATACTGCCCGGCATGCGTCCAATACCGCCCACCTTGTTTTGATGACTTTTTTGAGCAATGCAGACCAACTGTTATAATTTTTCCTATTTTCATCCTTCGTTTCCATTCTTTGGCAATATTTTGAGGAATATTTCACGTGAATAATAATAAATTATCCAGAATTTATCCGATCTTCCAGTGGCCATCGACTACCCCAAACAATCGAGCTGTCACTCGGCCGCCATTTAGCTGCAGAGGCTAGCAGCCTTATAAAAACTCTGAGCCGAATTACCCACAAACACGGAGGCTGATAAAATAGCAAGCAATAGCTGATGACGATATTTTTCCGCTATGGAAAATGTCGCAGTGGATGTGGAAATGTATAACGAACATGAGCAGATCCACGTCAAAACGCAAGGCCAAAAAAGTCGATCTCACGGATTTTCTCGCCGATCAATTTTCCTTAAAGTTGGTCTCAATGCGAACATTTAAAAAAAAAATCACCCAAAAATATTGAAAATGAAGGAAGTTATGATTTTTTGAAATTTTTTCGTTTTTTTCGATGCATATGTATATATTTCCCACTCCATTCAATTATAGACCAACTGAAAATTTGAAAAACTTTAAATTTCGGGGGCAAAATATTTCACGAATTTGCCCTAATAGAAATTGTGACTAACGGGGCGACGTTCGGTGGGCGCGCGCGCCCGGACATTTGGTCTCGTATATTGGGCACGCTAGCGGGAACATTTCGCCATTAGGCACACGTATGCTATACGAGAGTCGCCCCTGGAAAGTCCGGCCGATTCCGCTCGGACATTTGATTTCTACTACGGTGGTAGGAAATGATTCGCATTTTTTAAAAGATGTTTCCACGGGATAAAATTAAAAATGTCTGTTGAATTTACTTGTTGTTATCAACTATTTGCATAGTAAAAAAAGAAAAAAAAATTTCTCAGCCAATTCCGAGGAATACGTGTGGGCGGCATTACCCGCTGAGCGGTACAGGCAGCAGCTACCCTACACACACACACACACACACACACACACACACACACACACACACACACACACACACACACACACACACACACACACACACACACACACACACACACACACACACACACACACACACACACACACACACACACACACACACACACACACACACACACACACACACACACACACACACACACACACACACACACACACACACACACACACACACACACACACACACACACACACACACACACACACACACACACACACACACACACACACACACACACACACACACACACACACACACACACACACACACACACACACACACACACACACACACACACACACACACACACACACACACACACACACACACACACACACACACACACACACACACACACACACACACACACACACACACACACACACACACACACACACACACACACACACACACACACACACACACACACACACACACACACACACACACACACACACACACACACACACACACACACACACACACACACACACACACACACACACACACACACACACACACACCTACGGACGAGATCTAAAAATTGTATTTTCGGACTTTTTGGATCATACTGGGTCAATATTATCTACAAAATCCAAAACTTAAATTTGAACGTTTACAAAGCTTCCGTTCGGAAGCAAAAAAATGGGAGCGAAAACAGCCCATTCGAGGGAAAGTGTGAAAGTGCGACAGAGAGAGTGCGGGATTAGTTTGAATGAAATACATTGGAGCGAGGGCGCAAAAAGTCACAGCAGGGGTGAACAATGCTGGAAGGGGGGTAAATCGCGATGGGCGGTGTTTGCGCGCTGGTTTTTGCAATTAGCGATATCGATAGCGTCACTTGACACGAGGACCCGACCGAGCGCAACACCAATACAGTCGCGCGACTGCACTATTCTGAACATGGGGGGGGGGG
>NW_021680496.1:7204-10059 GCF_001412515.2 Diachasma alloeum | reverse complement strand
CTGAACATGGGGGGGGGGGCGGTGGCGGTGGTCCACCCAGAGAGGTTTACTACAGTCGCAACAACGTCAGAGGACCCCAGTGTACCCCTCCAGTAACCAATATATATCGTCGTATACCACTGCTTTGCCTGCCGGTCTGAATTTCTGGCTTGCACCCAAATTTCCGTACAATATATCGACGCCCCGGGGGCTCGGGGGCATGCACCAGTGGGTGGCGGCGTGACGGGGGGAGGGATACAGGCGGGCGTTATCAAACGATTTATATCGGTGTTTTCGTAAATTTGTGGGGGCCAGGCTCGATTGTGTGGTGTCACACCATCGGCCTCATATAGGTGAGCATACCGTAAAAGCAGCCACAATCAAATGGATAAACCATAAGAGAGACCCATCGTGTGAATTTTGCCGTGTGTGTTTCAATAGTGTTCAACTACGGTATACAGCCACTGGTCGAATATCCAACGGAGACAAGGGAGGGAGTGATATTTGCTGGCGCGATTTCACTGGTGTGCGCCAGGTGGTGGTACACAACCGCACCAGTGTCTAAAAAGATATTCACCGACGACTTTAATCTTGTGGGGACTGTATAGTGTTGGGATATTTTTTCTTTGTTTTTTCGGAGTTCTTTTTTGTCGGTTTTTGTTGTTTCTCTTGGGCGGCTCTATTTTGTTTTTTCCTCGTTCCGGTGACCCCGAGGGCATACAGCCGGCTTTGACTATAATGCATCGATGCTACCAGCCGGTGTACTCGACTAGATTGCACGACTAAAATACAACTCCGGGTTCTCATTTTATATTTATTGCATTAGGTTTCTTGTTTTCGTTTCAGAAGGTTTTTTCATTGTTTGGGGGCCATTGTTTTCCTCGTCGCGAGCTTCATCTTGGGTTTTATTTATTCGTTGGGACGGTGGATTATATTACTTGGCAACTTGAGGAATTAATAGTCACGACACCAAAGGCGAATGGTCTACAGGATTCCTTCTATTATTCTGTTCTGTTTGAGACGATTTCATTATACTTGGAATAAAGAATTCTGAAACTAGTGATGTCGACTGAGAGATGAAATGAAAATTAGAGGGCTTGGGGGATCGAGTTTTGTATCATGTTTTGAAATACAGTCTAATGAGTTGGCTTTTATACTCACTTCAATTAAATATAAATGCGAGTGATGTTCGGGGAAAGTCAGAGAACCAATTTGATGGAGCAATGTACAATGATATATTTCAGAACAACTTAATTAGCAAGGTTTGAGATTTTGCGACGCTAAAATTTCTCTAATTTGAGGAAATTTTGATTTCCTTTGATGATTAAAATGGTTGGAAATTGTGGAAATTCCAGTGAGTATTCATTTAAGCAGATGTTTAACTCTTATAATAAATTCATAATGTTTTTCGTTATTTTTTATTGTTTATTTTGCACAATCAATTGGCAGATTCAAGTTTTCAAAATTATCTGGCTTTATTTCGAATATTTCCTCCTAGCTTTTGAATATTTCGCAGTAGCTCTTCATTTTTTCGCTCATTTCAGATCGAATCTTGGATTTGATAGTCTACGGAAATCAGGTTATCGGGTTAATTCACCAACAGGTTGCTGAAAAAAATGAGGTACCAATTAGTTGTTGAAAGTCACCAACTATTTATTTGAAACCCGCTGATCCCTATTTTTCTCCTCTCTATGAACGCGCATAGTGGGGCATAGGTGTTCCCGGAATTACACTTTCCTATACTGTCCCTAAGGTATCTTATACGAAGCCTCTACTGTACAACAACTAGTTGTTGAATTTCAACAACTAGTTGTACAAAAATTCACTAAATGGTTGATAATTCATTCTTTTCAACAACTACACGGAGAAAACAAATCCATAAAAATCACTGTGGTAGCACGGTAAAATAGGTTCATTTGGACGGACCCGGAGAAATTCTCGTGCCAACACCGGAACTTCTGCCGTGCACTACTGGAATTTTTCTCGGATATACCGTGAAAAATTCTTGTACTCCACAGAAAATTTTCCGGTGGTAACACGGTAACTTTTCCGGGTCCGTCCAAATGAACCCATTTTACCGTGCTGGCATAGTAATTTTTATAGATTTTTTTTCTCCGTGTAGTTGATCAATTTCAACAACCATTTAATAATTTTCTCCGTGCGGGAAATATCTGACTATTTTGAAGCTTCCGGGGTCTTATAACTAATAATTTTTATCGCACTTTTCTCTCTGTGTGCAACACTCGACATCATCATTTGTTTGCAACTGATGGATTCCCAAATTCAAATCATAATGCAGGCTTCTAAATTCGTTGAATGTAAAAAAACTCAATTTCCTCGAACCGTCAACATGAATCAGAATTTCATGAATAATTCGATCTCACCTCCAATTTGCAGTCTCGACGTTGAAAATTGGCACGCAGCCATCAATGAAAATATAATAAATCCCCACCAGTGTAATTCAATCCTTTTCATCTCCATTTGAGTGTCAAGTATCACCGAATGAATCTCTAAAATATATTGAAAAATCTACGACGTGCATAGTGCTATGCAAGTGAATCCCGGAAATCTCGAGTACAGAGGGGTGTACCAAGGCGTGAAGAGAAGAATGAGAATCCAGGGTGTTATAAAAGACAGAAATTCCACGGATTCTTTCTGGAGAAACTCGCGCGCAATCGTAGACAATTGTATGCGGCATTGTGAACAAAGCGCCAAGGCGACTGGAAATAATTGGCAATTATACAGACGGCAGTATGATATTAAGGTTATCATGGTTTTTTGACCCAGCAAGAGCTTTCGCAGTAAAATCGTTAATACGAGAGTAGATATCCACTTGTGTTCTATCATTTCTTTCTTCTCTACTCTCTCTCCCTCTC
>NW_021680496.1:0-1580 GCF_001412515.2 Diachasma alloeum | reverse complement strand
CTCTCTCTCTCTCTCTCTCTCTCTCTCTCTCTCTCGCATTATATTTCACATTATTGTCCACACTTGTTTTATTGCCAATGGCATGATTGGAAACTGAAGTCGTAGATGTCGGTCATGAAATCCAATGCTACTATCACATCGTGTTAAAGGAACGAGATATACCTGTGTAAAGAGAAAAGTCTACCGGAGTCATCTGACATTTCATTTACTCTCTGATAAAGTTCTGTAAATGCCTTGTGCCCCTGATTTCTCTCGAGTTAAAGAGAAACAAGAGACGGCGAAAAAGAGGGGGCGGGGGGGTGGTGAGAACGGTACCAAATAAAACCAAGAAAGCAAGTTAAATAAAAAAAACAGAAACTCCGAAGGCCAGTTTGCTAACCCAATTTCAACGGCTCCCCGTTTTCAAGTTCTGTACGTTTACCCCGTGATCTCATCTATACCGATAAATTATCCCTTTCCTTTTGTTTTCGTATTCACTTCCCGTCATTCTATCAATTCTATTTTTGAAGCGGTGAATAGGGGATTAAATTTATCAGACGACAACGCTGTCAAGTTTATTCCAGACGTGGATAGAAACCAATTATGGAGGGAGGCCGAGTATGTATTGTTGAAAATGGAAGGAGCCGAGGTTTTTTGTGGCCATTTCACTCTGCGGGCTCGTCTTATTCGCACAGTATGGCCAGGTCGGGTTTGTATTAATTAAGAAGTGATTAAATAGTATTAAATTGGCTTAAACGACAGCGGACGGAATGTAGCTTTTCCTGACAGTTTTCCAGTCGAACGAATAATGCGCGTTATCTAAAGGAGACTGTCAATATTTAATCAGGGGCGAGTTCGCTTCAGATATGAGGGATAATTAAAATGGCTCAGTGCTGTCTGGGCTTTGATGAATTAAAAATTGTAATGACAGTTGAGGGTCTTCCGAGTTATAATTATATTGAGATGATTGAAGTGCAAACAATCCATTGCGCTTCAAGCTGAGCGATGGAGAAGACTGAGAGAAACGAAAATAATTAGATAATATTGGACGAAGGAAGAGGACTTCTTGTAAATGTATTAACGTGGGGCAAATGTTGAGGCTGGTGGTGGTTATGCCATAGACGCTGACTTCCGAAGTTGTGAATGCGAGGGTTTCCGGTGGTTATTGACGCGTATCTTGAGGCTAGATCGCTACTTTTTTATTTAGGGATCTTGAGTTACAAGGAGAGAGAAGTTCGGTCGGAGAAAAGAGGCTATAAGCTGCCGGTGGGTAATTCCGGTCAGTATTATTTCTGAAAAATAAATCATCTGTCTGTTGAGGAAAAAATTTTATGGCACTCGGGATCTCGTTTTCATCTAAGAAATGAAAAGCTCTAAATAAACATCAGAAAATAAATAAGGAATAATTGACTCAATAATTTATCATGTAATTAATATCGAATTAACGTAGGATAAATGATGCGATAAACTTGAATTAAGAACATGCGAAATCCGCCTCAATTAGGCGATCATTGTCTCTCTTCTTCTGAACATTACCGTCAGAAAAAAATTTAGTCATTTAGGTGAGTGGGGAGAAAACGCATCACTTTCTTTGGAAAAAT
>NW_021680495.1:259045-288993 GCF_001412515.2 Diachasma alloeum | reverse complement strand
TATTCATTGTAAGGTTGATAACCTCAATCAATTCCCATCCAGAATCTTTGTCCTGGAAATCCTCCNGTGATGGAATATACGTGCTCGAACCCGCTGCAAGTGGTGAATATCTATTCATATTCATTGTAAGGTTGATAACCTCAATCAATTCCCATCCAGAATCTTTCTCCTGGAAATCCTCGATTTTTTCAAGAAGTCTCTCTATAATATTTTCCTTGAACCACTCTTCGATATCAGTAGTGGGGAGGATGATTCCATTTTTTGTGTTAAAATATTTAGTTTCTTCAATTACTTCATCATTTTTCATGACTTGGAACTTACAAGTAAGGATGCCATTAGCCTTGATATTACCCTGTTCTCGCAGGACATTCTGCATATGGATCACAGCGAGGGTTTTCGCATCATCGAGGAAAGACCGAGGATCTTTGTGAGTTAAGTTGGTAATAACACCCGTTTCAATTCGGCTTCTGAAGGCGGATTCCATGTCCTTCCAAATCACTCTTTCACCTATGCTTTGATCCGGAAGATCACCTCTGCCTTCATCGGATGCCTCACTTCTACCTTCATTCGAGACAGCGTCAAGTCGTCCCCCACTATGTGGTTCCCGTTTTTTCTTAAACTTTTCACAATAACTGTGAAGATAGGACAGCATAGTTTGGCACCGTCGCTTCTCTGCTGTTGAGGTATTGGTCTTATCTTTTTTCAGAAGTTTTCCAAAAAGTTGAATGTACTTCTCACATAACTGAATCCACTTATCAGAACTAGTAACAGATTCATTCTTGTATGCGTTCTCAAGTATGTCCAAAATTTCCAAACATTTCTTGGAATCCATCTTGGATATCAGAATTTTTTTCCAACTTGATACACTCAGTGAATCATCTCGCGATGATTGGTCATGCGTGAACTGACTCGAGCGAAGAGGTATTTCCTATTTATAGGGCGTTCTTTATACGACGTTGAATTCCATTTGGTTGAAAATATTTCTCGGACTTGTTAACCGATTCATCGTTGGAAAATAATCCTCAGAAATGTTCACGTCACCGTCGAACGTAAACAGCTCTCGGAACACTCCACACCACTGTCGAATGAAAAAATTCTCGGAACCATCTCCGCCGCTGTCGGACAAAAACAATTCTCGGAACTCTTCACACCGCTGTAGGACAAAAACAATTCTCGGAAGTATCTCTGCCAGTGTTGGACGAAAACAATTGTCAGAACTCTCCACGCCGTTGTCGGATACAAATAATTCTCGGAACTATCTCCGTCGCTGTTGGAAAAAAAATTAATTCTCGGAACGCGTCACGCAGCTGTCGGACGAAAACAATTCTCGGAACGCTTCGCGCCGCTATTGGACGAAAACACTTCTCGGAACGCGTCACGCTGCTGTCGGACCAAAACAATTCTCGGAAAACTTCGCGCCGCTGTTGGAGAAAAACAATTCTCAGAACTATCTCCGTCGCTGTCGGACAAAAACAATTCTCGGAACGCTTCGCGGCGCTGTCGGACAAAAACAATTCTCAGAACTATCTCCGCCGCTGCCAGACAAAAACAATTCTCGGAACGTTTCGCGCCGCTGTCGGACAAAAACAATTCTCAGAACTATCTCCGCCGCTGCCGGCCAACAACAATTCTCGGAACTCTTCACACCGCTGTCGGACAAAAACAATTCTCAGGAGCATCGCCACCGCTGTCAGACAAAAACACTTCTTGGAACAATCTCCGCCGCAGTCGGACGAAAACAATTCTCGGAACTGTCTCCGCCGCTGTTGGACGAAAACAATTCTCGGAACTCTTCACATCACCGTCACATGTGTCATATAGATTGGATCTCAGGCTGATAGTGGGGAGGGGAATTACTATATATAACGGTTGCCACTCCTGGAGTAATCCATTGCCATTCTGAGGAGATCAGAGCTCTAAATGTCAGAAGTGGGGAAATGAGAATTGTTTAGAGATTGAGAGAGTGGGGGTAACCTCTGAAGGTCCTGAAATTCTTCATTTTAGCCGAAATACAAGTCGTGAATTGTTTTTGAAGAAGTGAAAAATGTCAGAATGTTCAAAGAACTACTGAATAATCGTGTTTGTAGACGCCGTGCTCCGCATATTGGACAAATACGAATCAAAGAAATAATCAGATGTGTTGAGCAAATTGATTGTCCTCACGTGAATAAAGGTGAAGTGGTACAATGTAAGAAAGGAAGTTGGGTATTGGTGAAAACAGGTTCAAGAAGATACGATATTCAATATAGACATACAATTTGCACTAACAAACATCCTCGTTCAGTGATCGATCATCTCAACCTGAGGAGACAACCTGCATCACTTGTGAGCATTGCTGCTAGCAGTCTGCTGAATTGGGCAAATACAGGAAACCTCGATGAAATAGACATCAAATTTGCTAATAGAATCTGTGAATACAATAAAAGGATCAAATTATTTACATTCAGTGCAAAGTCAGACTTTTATCCCCTACCGGAATCTGATGACGAAGAAGACGAGTGCCCGATAACAGTCTACAGCCGAGACGCTCAAAGGAAAGTGCTACATTACTGCGAGGATCCTGGATGTTGTAATTATCCAAGGTGGTTTATTTTTCGACCGGCAGCTCCTATCTCAACGGTTTATTACAGGGATCAATTATTAACAGGGAATTAACTATCGTAATATATCGTAATATATTCTGAGAACACTTCTTCCTAGAACTGTGCGACGGATTAAGAGTGGGGGATGCGTATGGGGAAGGGATATGAGGGAGATCACGTGACATGACTGCGCCTTATAAAGTGACGCTCTGCAGCAGTGCTCTCCAATCGTCGCAGCTATCTCAGAGAAAGGATTTTAAAGTGAATAATCCGCGATAACAATTCGATACGAATTTCTGTGAGAAGAATTTTGACGGAATAAAAAAAGTGAGTAGTCTATTACGATAGTTTTGAATATATTCAATATAAGTTCATGAGACTTGAAATATTTAGTGGGACATTTTTCATGATTTTTCCAGCACCATGAGTGGAGAGAAACGTAAAGCATCAACCTACGCCAGCATCAACAAAGTCGCTCGATTGGAATTTGATTTTCAAACGAAGAAAGTCAAAGATCTGGAAATCAACAAGGCGTATAAAATTGGAGAACTTCGCACTGCTCCTACGGCTTGGGGAGAAAAAGTTCTCGCCCTTCTTGACGATGCCTTCTTCATCTGGTTGCCTAAAAGGATCTCTGATCGACTCATTGACAACCCAGAGGAACTTGAGGATCTGAAAGACGATGCCCAACGTGGAATCGCCTTCATTCGTTTCCTGCCTGGTATGTACAGCCCCTGCGAGGTCTTTGCAGCTGATGAGAGTGAGACAGCTTAAGATTCAAACCATAAAACTTATCTGTAATCTATTCAAAATGAAGTTTTAATCAAGAATCTATCACAAAAAAATGGATATTACTGTAGAAGAAATGTAGAATTTTTTCACCAATAAATGATAAAAAATCTTACTATGGATATTCAATTCTTCCTGAAACACTAAGAAAAATATTCCCTAGAAATTTCTTACCTCAGTTTTTTAACTATTATTATTGCAACAGAACCGAAAAATTAATGCATCGAAACCGGCTGAATTTGGAAAAAAGAAAAGTGAGAAATTTCTGCTGAAAATGGAAACATTACTCACTCTAAATTGGTTACGTCAGACTTATATATTATAATAAATTATGTAGGAAGAGAAAAAAAATGAATCACGTGGAAAAAGTATTTTTATTTTTTAAAAACTGCTTTTCAGCTATACAAAAAAAAGTTTTACAAAAAAAATGCATCTGAGCAATAGAGGTTAAGTACAAAAATATGTCAAAAAAAATGAAATGACGGAAAAAAACGCCTCTGACCTCCAGACATCTGTACTGCACCTGAAAAAAAGAAAAAATAGGTTAGATAGTGAAAAATTATGAAAACACACACACACACACACACACACACACACACACACACACACACACAATACACACACACACACAAACCCTCACCTACAAAAAGCCGTTAGGGTAAACGGCCACCTGGAACAGAAAGGTCTGGCCGTTCTCGATGACCCTTAACGTGGCAGGCACCCCAGCGAGGATACCCCAGATAGGAGCTGCATGCCCGTTCCAGTACTCATTGATACAGTGGTCAGTGATGACTCTGATGTGCTGGAGCGGGATGTCATCCCACCATTTTTGGGGAACGAGAACATTGGGAGGGCCTCCTGGGAGCCGTACGTACCCTGCATACTGCGCCGCCATTTTTTATTCCTATAGGATTCAATAAAAAAATTAATTCGTACCCTAATTCTTCTAAAAAATTCTAGGTTTTGAATCTCTAGGTTTCTCATCAAATTCAAAAAACATATCAACCCTCAAACACACAAAATTTGATAGAAAATCCTAGCGAAGTCGTTAGGAAATTCTATTGGAATTCTATTAGAATTCTATGAAAAAGTCTATCCGTTCTTGCCGTTTTTTTCTAGTGGAAAAATATTATGAAATTTTCATTTCTATTGCATTTTTTTATCAACATTTTTCCTATTAAAAATCATTAAGTAAAAATTTTCCAAGTTTTTTCGCTTGGCTTCTGTGATGCTAAGCAAAATCGAACCCGGCAGAAAAAAACTTGAAAAATGTTCACTCAATGATTATCAATAGAAAACATCTGAGAAAAATTCAAATTCTATGATATTTTCCCCCATAGAAAAATTGTGAAAAACGAGTAGAATTTTCTATAAAAATCCCAAAAAAATCTTATTGAAAATCTTCAAAACTGTTAAAAAAATGTGAAATATGAAATTAGTTATTTCAATTCTGAATAATGAGGATGAAAATCTCAATTGATTAATGAAAATTCTCTGTGGATCATCATTGGATTTCCTAGATTATTGATTACTTGATTGTGTAGATCTCCGGTCCCTGTGTTATCAATCGTTTGAGTTCAGCGGTTCATCTCTAGAGTTTCCGCTTTACCAATTAATCAGTAAAGCAGAGTGCGTGATGATCCACTGAAGTCGGTGATCGACAATGCAGGAGACCGACGATCTACATAACCCTCTAATCAATAAAGTAGAAAGTCTGCAGATGATGCTCACAACAGAAAATGCAGGGTCGAAATTCCAGATTTTTCGTAGATATTTTTTTCAGAAAGTCCTTCCCGTCTGAAATTTCACTCCTCCCCCATATTTAAACACTTATTCCTGAGAAAGATATCTACGAAAAGGGTCTGAAAAATCATACCCTCTATTAATCTATTATGCCGGAAAATTTCATTAATTAATTGAGAAAATTTGTCATAATTGTTCGTAAAATTTGTCACTCAATTGAACTGAATCTTCTAAGCTGATCACAATACACCCGAAATAATTAAAAAACAGATTCAACACTACAATCCACCAAACCGATGAATTATTTTGAATTTCCCCAAATTCACTGAACCACTGATATATACCATACTATAATTCACAAAAAAACACTGCTATACTTACTCTGACAATCACTTTTTGAAATTAAAATGAATCCAAAAAAACTCCCGCACTAACGTGCTCTAGACAATGATCATCGGCGAACTGATGAATATTTTTCTTTCAGCCCCTCAATACATTTGACATCTCTAAATAAATTCATGGCCATGTTATCTCCTGGACAACTGGAGTAAACACCACGTGCGTCTGGACAATGGCTAAGGTGTCAGATTTACTCCTGCACATTATCTCGAAGACACTACAACTCAATCGTAATGATGAGTTTTTTTCTCGCACGCGAATAATGCGTTGATACGTTTTCAACGCCAAATGCCGAACTTTTTTCTGTTTGCAGTTTCTTATGGGGATGGAAACCCACTCTGAATACCCGAGAAAATCTTGGACTATGATTTTTTTCTGAAAAAATTCACTAAAAAGCGCTATATGAAAAAAGAAACAATTAACAGCATTTCAAAAATCAGAGGGCAGCACTCATACTTACTCTGCATTATCGACAATTGATTCTCAATAGCTTCATCAATTGCATCCACCAGATGATGCTGTAATGAATGAATTCAATCCCCCCCCCCCCTCCGCCCCCCCTCCTGCACCGCCTGACAACTGCTTCGTATCCACCGCTGCAATGGCCCCCCGCCCGCCTCGACCCCCCTCGCCCACATTTGATTTTGCAGCGCCTTAAGCATACTACTATGCTATTTCCCGTCATATCTGCCGGAAAAGATCGGATTTTATTCCCAAATGACGACAGAAAAGTGGCTTATTTCATTCCTTGGATTTTTACTGTTTTAGAAGATCCTCGGAATGACTTGATCCACATTCCTCCCTTTCATTTACAGAGAAAAATCGAACTCAACCAGCAGTTATGACGGAAAATATTGTGTGCACTGAGGAAGGACAACAGGACATGCTAACCCGCGTGCTTCTCACTGAATCAAAATACGCTGTAGCGTATTGGCCAAGGAACATTTTTTACTCCAACTGTCCAACACCTCAGACCGAGTGCTGCCAAGTATCTGTTGACGAAGTAACCACCCAAAAGACCATTTTCTGGAAAAATGGTGCATTTTTCGTTGAACAAACATTGAAAGAATACAAAATCAATGAAAATAAACCAAGTCAGGGCTCAATAAAAAAATCCGGAAGTACTAAAGCAACGGCATTCGCGAGCAGTTTTTGTAATCACTGCCTAATATCAATCTAAACTCTCATGTTCAGACCCGTGCCAAGAAAATTGATTCTGTCTTTACTGACTTTTTATTGACGCTTGGGTTGGTTGATTTTCATTTATATATGTTTGTTTTTTCTAATGCTTTTTTACGCAATATATATTTTTCGAGTAGAGTGTCTTCCTCATTTTCAGAAGCAACCAAAGAAATATGTTCCTTAGCACAGTGCTTTTTATAAAAACTAGGGAAGACGCGCGCATTCGCGCGCGCTAGCCAGTTTGCATGAATTAGTGCATTCA
This sequence comes from Diachasma alloeum, assembly GCF_001412515.2. Lineage (NCBI taxonomy): Eukaryota > Metazoa > Arthropoda > Insecta > Hymenoptera > Braconidae > Diachasma > Diachasma alloeum. The sequence continues at coordinate 282,036 of NW_021680495.1, read as the reverse complement.
TTTGATGCATTCATTCGATATAAAATAGAATTATAACTCGATAGGATTTTTTTTATTTGTAATTTCCGTTTGTACATTTACATTTACTTTCTCACCACGGAAAATACGTCGTGGAATGGTGTTTTTCAAGTCTTCTCCGTTAGTTTTATTCTACTTATTTTCTAAATAGTGTTATTGATTGGGTAAGTGATAAATCTCATTTTTTAATTTTTGGTTCGTGTCTTGTTCCATCGTAGTGATCAGGTTGGGAATACGTCATATATATTACGTCGAACAAGTGATTTTGTTCAATTTATTTTCGTTTGTTTTGAGCTGTCAATTATTTCAATCATCTTGACACAGTAGGCCATTGATTTTCATCGAACTATTCTTTACGAATTTGTCTCGTTATTCATCATGTCCGACGCCGATAATTCTCCAGCTCCTCATTGCTCTAATACTGAACCGATTGATGATGGACTCGAGGTTCAAGATCCACCAGTTGCAGATCCCAATGTTTTTACCAATCTTGATCTGCTGACATCATCTGCATATTTACAGAGCATTTCTTCTGCTACAACAAAATTGGTGTAAGTGTAGCTATTAATTTTCATAACCAAATTTTTACTTTTTTTTTGTGAATTTATTATTACGATTTTTTTTTCTTTCTTTAGAGAGATCATCGGCATTATTCATCTTGTCAAAGAAGCTGAGACTGTAACCTGTAAAAATGGTGCAGTCAACGATGTCTGTACATTTTTCGTTCACAATAATGATGGCGAAATAGTTCAGTGCGTTATGTGGGGTGAAATCATGGACAAATTTCTTGATCAGCTTCTAGTGTATCATGTAAGTTGATTTTTCAATTTTTTTTTTATTTCCGATTTTTACCGATTATATTTGATTTTTTTGGGGAAGGTGGGGTAAAGTAGAACGTTTGTTATCGACTTTTAATTTTTTTTGCTCATTTCTAATCATTTTCATTAGGTCATTCACATCGATGGAGCTTATCCAAAATACGTGAAGGATCAATTCAACTCGGGAACGACTCCTTATGAATTGGTGCTTCAATCAAACACGACTGTTACTGATTTGGGGAAGATTCAACTCCAACAACGCTCTCAATCGACCACTCCTGAGATTACTCCTTTGATTGATCTAGCAACTTGCAAGAAAATTGCTGGTGAGTTTATTTTTTTCTTCTAATTTCATCATATCTTGAAAAAGTATAATTTTGGGACTAAAATCTATCTCGATGAGAAAATCTTTGGGAATGGTGTATTTCAGCTCAGTTTTTGATTTTTTATGAAAAATTTGGTTATGGACATCAATTTTTGCATGAAACCTATGAGAAAATATTTTTGCATATTCAGAAATTTGGTTCTGTGTAATTTGATACTGAAAATTCATGTTTTGTAATGAAAATTTCGAATTGCCTAATTATTTAAATCTTTTTTTACTTTGGATCTTTTTTCGTTCTAGCTTTAAGCGGATTTGTCAAAACTCCATGGACTGTGATTGAAAAACAAGTCGATAGTACTGGCAATACTTGCTATGGATCCATTGCTGCTCAAAAATATTTCGTGGATGTAAAAATTTCTGATTTTCCCTCTGATTTTAGTTCCCCATTCGTGAAGGGACAGCATGTCCAATGTGTTGGATCAGTGATCAGAAATGGTGATTATTCCATCCATTATTCCCATTTATTTCCAAATTTTCAATTCTTTTTTCTGATTTTTATTATAATTCATTTTGTTTTTCTAATTTTCAGGTAGTAGGTTTTTCTTCTGCGTTCAAGCTCCATTCTGTATCACTTTGGTTGATCAGACTGTCGCTACTTTCAAAGATCTTCTTCGTTGTCAGCCGTTGATGATTCGAAATCAGGCTGATTCTAACAATCGAGGCGATGCTACTGCGGTTCAGCCCAAGAAATTGAAGAGAAGTGAAATATCCAACAAAAGATGCCCTAAAAAAGTGTGTTTCGTCATGATTTCGGATTTTTCTCTTTTTACTTTGGGTCTAGTTCTTCGCATATTTAATTTATTTTTCTTTTTCAGGATTAAGAAGTTACCAGTTATGGCTTTTGTTTTTCATTTTTAGTTAGCCAGAACAATTTGTCTCTCCGAATCATCAACTACTTTTTGAAAATAAAAATAACAAAAATAGATCCAAAAAAAAGAAATCATAACCAGAAGAATATCCAACACTTCTAAATCATCATAATATTAATTAAAGAAAGTTCGAGCGTTTGAGATTCACTTGAAATTTTTTCGATAATTTACTGTTTATGGACCTAGATATCGACATTCTATGTTAATGACCAGCATTGTTCTCTGTCTCACTCCGATTTAAATAACTTCGTATACAAAAAATTCTTTAAACCCCAACATAAATCTATTATAATACAGATTCAAGATTAACAATCTTTGCTCGATTAAAAATGAAATTGATAAATAATAATTTCTCTTTTGTTACTAAAATTTATGAAATTTCAAGATGTTTCTCTTTTTTTCCTCTTTTTTCCATCTTTTTTTCTTTTTATAACAATAATTTAATGATATCTCCTCCTGATTGTTGCTAAATTACTGTCAATAAAGTTTTAAGTTCATTGCATAATTTTGGATCATTCTCATCTTCTTTCCATTCGTTTAAAAATAATAATCACAACATTCGTTACTTTTTATATTTTCTCACGTTACTAAATTTTTATTTCAGTATATTTTCCAACAAGTATTAATTCCAAAATAACAACTTTTCTGAATAATATCATATTTCGTCCAATACTAATTCAGTTATTGTTTGAGAAATTCCTTAACTCTTCACTGACTCCATCAATTTAATTCTGTGAATTTTTGTAGGGAAAATTTAATAATATTTAGTTCTCAAAATTATTCGCATTGATCGTTGCCTTCGTACTCCAAGTTTTGCTTTTCTTCTGAAATTGATAAAATTTAACCGTCAATATTTTTTTTTTCTTGGGAAAATGAGGCAAAATGTAATGGTCTTTAATCCTCAATATCTGTGTTCATACATAAGAGATATTGGTGATTAAAATCAACGATAAATATTTCATTTTCTCCTCGCCTCTACTACTTGAAGTTAGATCTACTTTCAGCCAGGAATAATATTATAATGAGATTTCCTAATAATTTTTTGACGATTAATTTATAAAAATATGAAAATTGATAAGATGATCACAGTTAACTTCAAATTCTATTACAATTCGTTCATGATAATCAATAGAAATCAAGGGAGTCCATGTGAATAGATTTTTCAATTTTTCAACCCATCAAAAATTAGGCGTCATTTAGTTTTTATTTCAAATTAAATCCTGTTTACTCAATTCCCAAAATTAATTACCAATTAACCTTTAATGTCAATCATTAAATTTTTTTTCTCCATTGAAGGTATCATTCTGGTCACAAAATCATTTTCTATTTGAAATTGTTTACCTATTAGCTCTCTTTTTCTTCTGTCTATTGATTGCTGAATCATTTTGATCATTATTTGCCGGATTTTCTTCAGTTGATGTTGATGGTGTCAGTTGGTTATTATTGTATTGGTAGTCCTCTCTCTATCTATTACACGTCTCTCACAAATCAATCTATTCCCTTCATTGGGGAACCTTCTCCAGAACCATACTTCTTCTTCAAAATTATAATCAGTATCAACGATTTGGGCTCTGCTTAGTATTTCTCTCTCCATCTTTTCCTTCTCCTTCTGACAGTCTTCTGAAGTGACACTTCTTTTATTTTCTTCAATAAGTTCCAATCGTAATTCAATTTTTTTTTATTTATTGGGATATGGGTAAAAGTGGATAAATAAATGTAGTAACGCAATGAATACTTTTAACTTGAACTCTTTATTATTGGCACGAGGAAGGCACGACTGTACTAGAGGACCGTTGTCCAGAGACTAAATTCTAACTATTTGAAAAACCTTTACTGAAGGAAAAGCAAGACAAAGTTTATGACTCCAGAGGACAGAGTTTCCTTTGAATTTCTACATGTGGTAAGGATTGCAACGCTCTCGAGTTCGGAGCACAACGGATCATAAATTAGTCCTTTTCTGGGGACTTTCCCCAACACGTCATAAACCTTGTCGAGTGATTTTTGAAGAAAAACAGAAGAGCTGTGTTCAAATATTTCAACACGCCCCCTCAAAAATTAATCGACTTACATTATTTTACTTTAATTAATCTAACTAATTTTCTACCTTCCTCGTGGGTCCTGGGAATTTACACATGGCCCAAGATCTGTTGCTCAGGGGTCAGGGAAACCCAGTAAAACCTGCCCAGACCATTTCTATTATTAACTACTATATACATTCTTATTCTATTTTTATTTTATTCAATGCCCAATTTTGGTCTTAATTCCAGAAGTTTAGTTGGCGGTAGTGGCTTGGTCAATGCATCTGCAATTTGATTACCTGTTGAAATATATTCAAGTATTATTACCTTTTTCTCTACCTGCTCTCTGGAGAAATGATACTTAATATCTATATGTTTAGACCTCTTGTGACTAGTTGGGTTATTCGCTATGCTAATACAACCATTATTATCTTCATAAATAATAATTGGTTTCAAGATCTTCAAATATATACTATCAGCTAGCGATTTAAGCCATAATGCTTCTTTCACCGCTTCAAAAAGAGCCATATACTCTGCTTCTGTGGAAGAAGCGGCTACCGACGGTTGTCTTTTCGTATTCCAGCAAATTGTGCATCGTTCAAATAATTTAAACAAGAAACCTGTGGTGCTCTTCCTATCACTTCCTACGTCACCACCCCAGTCAGAATCAACATAGCCATTTATAATTTGCTGGAAATTCCCTCTTTTAAAGGTTAATTTTAAATTCATTGAGCCTTTTAAATATCTAAGAACTCTTTTTAGATATTGCCATAATTCCTTGTTATTTTTATTTGAATATCTACTCAGAATATTAACTGCTATACTCAAGTCAGGTCTTGTACAAACCATTATGTACATTAGACACCCAATGAGATTTCTACATGGTGCATCATTGTCTTTATCTAAATTTAAATTTATATAATCAATTTTATTTGGAAGAGGTGTACTTATAGCATTACAATCAGACATATTGAATTTATTTAAAACTGTTTTAATATATGCACTTTGATCAAGAGTAATGGTATCATTATTTCTTTCAATTCTAATTCCAAGAAATAATTTAATTTCATTCAAATCGGTCATACGAAATTGTTTCATTAAATAAGTTTTGAATTTATTCATAGTTTGAATATTAGCTGTGGCAATTACTAAATCATCAACATAAAGAACAACATAAATATTTTCTTGAATGTTGCCTTTGTTCAAAAAATAAATACAACGATCAACTGATGAATTTTCAAAACCTTTTTCAAGCAATGCTTTTTCAAAGGTTTCAAACCAGCATCTTGCTGCTTGTTTCAATCCATAAAGTGCTTTGTTCAGTTTACAAACTTGATTGTTTTTATGCTTGACACCTTCTGGAACTCTCATAAATATTTCTTCTTTTAATGCTCCATTTGGAAAAGCAGTTTTAACATCCATGTGATGGATTAACAAATTATATTGATTTGCAAAAGCTAAAATGAAACGGAAACTTGAAATTCTTGCTACGGGTGCAAAAGTTTCATCATAATCAACTAAATATTCCTGACTAAAACCACGTGCTACTAGGCGAGCTTTATATCTTATAGAATTTCCAAATTCATCATTCTTTATAGTGAATAGCCATTTGCAATCTACAATATTTTTACCAACTGGCTTTGTTACTAGAGTCCACGTTTTATTTGTTAAGAGTGAATCTATTTCATCTTTGATTGCTTTTTCCCACTTCTCATGATCATCTCTATATTTAATTTCATTGAAAGTTTTGGGAATTTTGCAAACTATAGATTGTGCACATAATAAATGATCTACCTCCTCATACGAAATTCGAGGTTTGTGGTTATTCCTATCACTTCTTCTCAGATTTCTTACTGCTTCTTTTTCATAATTCTTATCATTATGAGAATCAGACTGATTGTGTTTACCTGTTTTCTTTACAGATTTATTTGACTTATCAAATTTACTACTTCGACTTCTGTCAATTTCAGGCTCTGAATTTTCTTCTTCAGATTCATTTGCATGATGAAAATTATCTGATTTCTCTTTATCAGATTTCTGAGACTCTACTGATTTTTGAAGACCACTAAGTTCTTCATTAGATTCACTAAGATTATCAGTTTCATTAGAGTTTTCACTTATAACTCCTAGTCTCATTTCTGGCCTTGATGCCAAGAAATTACTTTCATCAACTATCACATCTCTCACTACAACAATTTTATTCATTTCTACATTCCATACTTTATAACCGTTCGGTTCATAACCGACTAATATTCCTTTCCAGGATTTATCATCAAATTTCGCTTTTCTTATTTTATTATGTACATAGACTGTACTTCCGAAAATTCTCAAATATTTTAACATTGGCTTCTTACTATGCCATAACTCATACGGTGTTTTATTTTCTTTTAAAGCTTTAGTTGGGATTCTATTAATTAAATACATAGCAGTCAAAACTGCTTCTCCCCAAAAGACTTTATTTAACTTAGCACCGCTTATTAATGCACGAGCCTTCTCGGTAACTGTCCTTACCATTCGCTCTGCAACACCATTCAATGATGGAGTGTATGGAACTGTCAAGTGATAGCTTATGCCTTTTTCTACACAATAGTCTTTCATCTCATTTGATAGATACTCTCTACCATTATCGCAGTATAAATTTGAAATCTTTAAATTAAAGTGTGCTTCACTTTTTGCAACGAAATCTTTCCAAGCAGAAAATACATCTGACTTATAAGTCATGAGATATGTAACGCAATAATGCGTGTACTCATCAATAAACATCACAAAATAATTTTTATTGTCAACCGTTGACGGAGTGATCGGTCCACATACGTCTGAATGAACAATGAACAATGGTCGTTTGATATGATCCTTATCTTTCTTCTTTTGAAAAGGTAATCGTGCTTGTTTTTCAAAAATACAAGCTTCACAAAGATTTTCATTTGGCATGATATTATTAATTAATTGCACATCATCGACCATCTGTCCAGTTTTCATTTGTAAAAATTTCGTTTTTCCCACATAACCTAATCGATTATGCCATAATTTATAATCATTATTTATGGCCAAAAAAAAAAAAAAAATTCAAATAGAATTAAAATTTAGAGAGAAAAAAATCCCGATCCGCCCAGCCGGGATTCGAACCCGGGTCTCCCAGTTACGCGCCGGGCACTCTTCCAACTGGCCCCACAAACTCTTTTGTTGTTAATTTTATTTACATTAACTTTAAATTCCATCACGTACAAATTATTTGTGGGCTTACCGGTCATGATGATTTTACCATTTTTGATTATTTCAACCCCTTGTGGATTGAAATTAATACTCATCTGAGCTCTCTGCATTTTCCTGACAGACAGTAAATTGTATGGCACTTTCGGGCAGTACAAAACATCCTCCAGAACTCCTTCAACTCCTTTATTACTCGTCATGTTAATGATCCCTCTCTTCGTAGCCTCGATGAAGATTCCATTTTTCGCCACTGAGATTTTTATCGGGGGATGCAACACTTGGAAGCTGGAGAACAATCCATCGTCGTTGATCAAATGGTCAGAAGCTCCCGAATCCAATAGAAAATCAACTTTATCACTATTTTCATTTTTATAAAAATCTCCAGCCATAAAGGCAAAACCAGATGTGTTTGAATAGGCAGTTGTCGGATCAGAAGATTGCCTGATGTCTATTGAGTGCACTGTTCTGTTTTTATCGGCCGAGTATTGCTGGCTTTTCTTGTAGAAAATGCAATCTTTAATCATGTGATTGTCTCTGCCACAGTGGTAACACTTTCGGGGTTTTTTATTGTTTGGTTTGAACCCTTTCTTCGCACTGTTCTTCTTGAATTGGCCCTTTAACTTCGAATTTTTTAAATTATTCGATTTTGAATTTTTCTTCATGTCTTCTTGAAAGGCTTGGAGAACTTTTACACTGGTATCACTACTCTCAGTCTTTATCTTCACTTCATGATCCAGCAGTCTCGTTTTTACAAAAGCCAGAGTCAAATTATCCTCTGATAGAGTTTCTATTGCAGTAATAACACCATCGTATATCACTGGAAGAGTCAATAATAAATGTGACACTTTGTCCGTTTCCTCTAGACGTGCTCCTGCAGCCGATAACTCTGTGATTAAATCATCGAATGTTGTAAAATGTTTAATGAGCGGGACATCTCCTTGTAGTTTTAAACTTAGTAATTTCTTTCGAATTGCTAACTGTGTTGCTAAACTCTTTCGCTCATAAACAGCATCAAGACTTCGCAAAATTTCTTTTGCTGTACTCTCTGTTTTTGCGAAATCGAGGAGAGAATCCGATAAAAATTCGATGATCACACTTTTAGCCACATTCTCAGCTTTCTTCCACTCATCTGTCACTTCAGCTGGTTTCTGTTCGTCTATTACTTTCAGTACGTCGAGTTCAGTTAATAGAGAACGAATCCTAAACTTCCACACACTGTATTTTTCACCATCAAAAGGCTTAATGTTCCTTTTGAGTTTCGTCGTATCCATTTTAATTTCAAAGAGTTCACGTTAATTCACTACACTTAAATTCAAATACTAAATAGTTTATAGTTATTAAAAAAAATATTTTTACACTTAACACGTAGACTGGGCCCATAACCTATTGGGATATGGGTAAAAGTGGATAAATAAATGTAGTAACGCAATGAATACTTTTAGCTTGAACTCTTTATTATTGGCACGAGGAAGGCACGACTGTACTAGAGGACCGTTGTCCAGAGACTAAATTCTAACTATTTGAAAAACCTTTACTGAAGAAAAAGCAAGACAAAGTTTATGACTCCAGAGGACAGAGTTTCCTTTGAATTTCTACATGTGGTAAGGATTGCAACGCTCTCGAGTTCGGAGCACAACGGATCATAAATTAGTCCTTTTCTGGGGACTTTCCCCAACACGTCATAAACCTTGTCGAGTGATTTTTGAAGAAGAACAGAAGAGCTGTGTTCAAATATTCCAACATTATTTCCATCAAGTTCTTACATATTTCATTGCTAGCTTGATGTTTAGCATTTGAGTTATTGAATAAAACGTTTATAATTTAATTATTTTATTTCATTAAGTCACGGATGTGAGTATTTGAAGATATTGATTTTATTATTATGTTTTTTTACATATTTCCAGTTTTATAGTTCTTGTACGAATCAATAGAGTCTCCAATTATAATAATAATATGACCAACAATCTAATAAACAATTAATATATATAGAGTGTCCCAACACGTATCGGATACAAATGCATATCCCTGGCATTGATGGTTAATCGATTTTAACTCCACAGCGGATTGACTTGTTTACTCGGTTGATGGCCGGTCAATGGTCAAGACACTGGTCAATTGTTGGTTGGTGCCGGATGATGGTCGATCTTCGGTTGATTTGCAATTAATCACTGGTTGATGGTCAATTGTTGTTGGATCACCTGTGGATTTTTAATCGATCCCTGGTCGATCAATTATCCCGAATCGATTGGGGATTTAATAACGCTCGACAATTCAACTCCCATATTAAGTGATGCGTCAAGGTATTTCTGCTCCCATTCAATATCGACGAATTGAATTAATTGATACCGATTGAACATTCAATGCCTCCATTCCTCTGCCTTGGATAAGAAAAGGGATAAGATTTCTGTATCGAAGAATGGATTTAATTAGCTACTACATTTTGAGAGAGGAATAAATGAGAATAACTAACTAATTAATAAGCATAACCATATTAAAGGTATTACTAACTTATGAATGCCTTTAACCTCCACAGTTCGATGAGTTTTGGAATACCATGCAACTCATAACTCATTTTATTTCGTCATCTGCCTGGTTATTCATCAATTTTTCATCTCAAAACGTCAATTGTGAATTTTTGTGATTCAGTTCATAAAAATTGAACGAGTTATGATTTTATTCATTTTATTCAGTTTGTTTCAACTTATAATTTCTAGTGGTATTAATATTTTATAGATGTTTTCTAATAATGGTTCCGGTTTTTTCTTTCCAAGAAATTGTAATTGATTCGATCAATTATTATCAATCTCTGAATAATTCTGTAAAAACTGGATTATTAATTGTTGTATTTTCTACTTGCTCACCTAAATATATTTTTAATGTTGACCATGAACGGACTCTGGACATAGCTACATATAATTGGCCATGCGTGAAGACATCTCTTCTCAAATCAATTGCAATACAATTGAATGTTTGTCCTTGCAATTTGTTAATGGTCATGGCAAAAGCTAACTTTATTGGGAATTGTCGATAAGCAAATGTGAAAGGATATTCATTTTCACATATGAAAATAATTCTATTAATGAATACAATCTCTTTTTTTTATCTCCTGTTAATATTTCACATTTCAAGATATTATTTTTCATTCTTAATACCAATAGCCGTGTGCCATTACAAAGTCCCTGCTGAATGTTCAGATTTCTTATTAACATGACTATACTGAATTTCCTCAGTCGTAATTCGTGCGGTGGGAAAGACCGAGGCATCAACGTATTTAAATATGCTGGTAAAAGGTATTGATTGATCTTTTCATTGTCATTACAGTTGTCAGTACTATTTACGCTGGTGTATAATTGTTCAGTGTCGATGTCCAATAAATCAACTACTCGTTGATTTATTTCATCTACATTTTCATTTCGCGCCGAAAGGATTGCAACTGTCGCGGCAGTTTTGTATTTTTTCTGTTTCAATAATTCGCCGTAAGTTTGGATTACAATATCTTCATTGTAATTCTCTATACAATCTTCCGGAAGGTCTAATTTATCTGTTTCATTATTCAAACTTCCATTTCCCATTTGTATTAGATAATTCGAGAAATCTCGTTCTGTTGATAACGCTCTCATATTTATCGTCAATGTGAATTTTTTGAAAAATTTCCATAAGGTGCTATATTTGGGTCGGTGACAAAATCCCCGGCGGACAAAATCCCCGAAAAAGTGGCCGATATGTCCGAAGCGCCTCCAGTGGTGAGAACATGAACTAAATCTCTACTTCATTAAATTTTTATCTATTTTTTTATTATTATTATTATTTTCTTTTGTTTTAAACCGAATTCGTCACAAGAAGCTTGCGACTGGCCATCGCGCGAGGGTCTTGAGCCTGGTTTGGTTGGTATTATTATATATTCATTTTTTATTTTATTTCATTTTTAGTCACAAGAATAGTTTTTATTCATTGATTTATTTATCGTTAATTTTTTAATGCGATGACTCACCAGTGGCTAGTGTACCTGCATTATATTCTGACCCTTAAATTGTCTGACCCTTCAACTTTTGAAATATCTTTTTATGAAATAAATATTTCCTTTAATTTTTACTTATAAAATAATAATTTTTTTATATTTTTTTTCGATTATTTCGAAGATTATTCAATTTCCCGGTGTGATTTTCGGGTCAATTTTTGATAGAAAAGAGTGAATTAATGTTGATTTTTCTCCAATACTTATTATTTTGTGAGTTTTCCGACGTATGATTTTATGAGAAATGCAGAAAAAAAACCCTTAATGAATTGAAGAATAATGCACAAGAATTTTAGTAGAATAAATGTGAAGAGTCATGTAGAAAAATGTATATCTATTGACTTTTTCGCTCGATGAAATGCAAAATTTAATACAAACTTTCTCAAACTTTTTGGTGAATATTGATGAAACAAGTCGTCTCAGAATTCTAATTGCACGAAGAGCCTAGGATTCATTTCCAGGAGAGTCAAGGTAAATTCGATTTTGACAGAAAAAACTTGTGAAATTGCAAGTTTCAGTTGAAAATTCAAGCCAATTGATTGGTTACAAATATAAATAAGACGGAAATTATATATCTTATTTGAATATTGACTATCAAATTGAGCTCAATTTTCGAATGAACTTAAGATTCACGAATAGATTTACATGAATTCTTGCCATTTCCACTGGATAATGGGCTGAATTTCTCAGTTTCAATTAATTTTCCCATCGATTTGTGGTCTTCCCATGACGGACTTCCGGAAATGGTGATGAAGATATTACTCGTTGAAAATTTCAGGCATGTGTACTGCAACTGGCAGCAAAAAATTTAAACTGTGCATACATAATTTAAGATAAAAAAAAGAAGATTGCCTGCCCACCCACTTTTATACGAATCTTCCCCTGTGGACTTGATGAACCAGAAAATGGTTCAAGGAATGAAGATGACAATTAATAACTACGTAGTCGACTGTTAATGACAGGATTGAAACTTGAGTATTGATCACGAATCGTTTTATTCCTTTATTAGCTTTATAACCTGTACATCGCTCCATCATGCATCGATTACGGCGATACTAGACACGCATTGTCTCAGTTATCTGCTTCCTTTTGATTACGAACTTGAGGCTTGAGCCATCAGGAACGTTCGATTTTGTGATCGTATACCTTCCTCCGGTGTCTTCCTTCTTTCTCTTCTTCATTTCTCTTCTCTGTTTTTTGACTGTCCTCTCATGAAAATCAGTGGACTCATTCTCCTGATTTTTTCCTGATTCTACTTCACTCTCGATATAGTCTGCGTCTCTCTTCTTTGCCTTCTTCTTCTGTCTTCGCTTGTCCTTCTTGTCTCTCTTCTCAAAAACCTCCCTAGACTCCTCTGCTTTCTCATCTTCTTGCCTTCCTGCTGCTGCGGCGGCTGGAACTTTCGCTCCACTTTTCGGATCATGGATAGAATGGCTTTGATCTCTTTGGTTCTCCTGTCCTTCTGTTTCAACCGGAAACTGATTCTCATCTTCGACATCTATGAAGGAATACGCTTGTCCCATTTGGCACTCTGTAGACAATGAAAATAAGTATGACGTTAATATTAGATTGACAATAAATTATAGATCAAGTGGAATTTCATTCAACGTACTCTTTTTAAAATCAATACATGTTGCCATCATATCCAAGAATTCAGGTACTTCTAATTTTCCCTCCGCCAACAGAACTTTCTGTGACCTTATGAACGCTTCCTTCCTATGATCACTGCCTCTGATCTCCTGGCGAGAGGCGCCCGCCTTAATGGCATCGAAATCTTGGGAAAGCGTATTTTGGACACCCACTAGAGTCCCTGCAAAATGAGCTTATTTTCTTGAAGCAATTCCAATATTCATCATCATTCAATCATCAGAAGATCAATATTATACAATAGTAGGTGAGTTCGGTCATTCATGAGAGTTTGAGATTAGTGAAAGAAAATATTTATCCATAAATGTATGATATAAACAAGACGAATATTTTGAAAAAAAAAAGAATTAAAATCGGTGCAGTAGTTTTTGAGATATTCACAAAAATAGATTTAGATACAAACGTGAATATCTCACAAACTAAAAGGCCGATTTAGCTCATCTTCGAAAGCAGCCATCCAAGTGCCAAGAGGTAACTTCGTGCCAAATTTCAAGTTAATATATCGATTTTTGTGAAAGCTAGCGTGCGAACCACGATTTTGGGTGAAAAACCTAAAAATTAAAATATCTCGAAAACTTTGTATGAAAGGGTATGCATATTTTGAATAATTGAGATGGAACACATCAAGACGAATATTTTGAAAAAAAAAATCAAAATCGGATCCGTAGTTTTTGACATATTGGTGAAAAACGATTGAGTAAAAAATTGAAATTTCTCAAAAACGGCTGAGTCGATTGAGCTGAAATTTGGCACAGAGTTAGTCCACATCCATACCTACAATTTGACAAAATTTTAGATTTTTTGGAATAATTTCAGTCTTTCATTCCTTCAATTTTCTAAAAGTTGACCACGAGGTGGGACATCTGCACATATACAAACTGTGCTCAAACTTCGTATTTTTACGTTTCAGACCATTCTACATCGTTTCCAAGCTAGATTAGACATGCGAAAAATTGAACGATTTCAATGCTCCCATTCGGAAGCAAAATGAAGGTAAAATTACTATCGAGATAAACCATAATTTGGGGATCACAATGGTATTTTGTTAATAATTACTATTAAGTGGACCATGGGGCAACCTAGTTTTAACGAAATGATGAAATTCAGGAGAGAAAATAGTAAGAAATAGAACGTGCATAGGATCACATAAAAAACTGAATAGTAATTTGTGCATAGGATCACATGAAAAACTGAATAGTAATCACTTACTAACGAACTTCCATGGACTCTCGTGCTTCCCAAAGTCAGAATTCATCGATCGATTTCGCGACTCCGCCGCATTATTAGTCCTTCGTACTGAATTGAATGCACAGCATTTGCCTGGAGGACAATTGACAAACCATTGCTGGTGAACATACTCATAATACGCCTTCATTCTCTCTTTTGCCAAGGCATTTTCAGTTTTGTCCTTGATTCGCTCGAACTGAGGTTTTATATGGACCTCTGGTATAAGAGCAAGCGCCATTACCAGGTTCACACGTTCTTTGACGCACTTCCTTATCGCAACTTCGATTTTCCACTCTTCCGTTCCAACATCTGATAATTTTGTGGTCTTCATTGCCCCTGTCTTGATTGCATTTATGATGTGAGCCTGTGGCGGTGCGTTAATGAATGGATACTTGGAATGTTCAGTTTTATTTTGATAATTTATTCGGCTACGGGTGAATTATCAGTATTCGGAGTCACGTGAAACCTTCACATCAGTTTTATTTTGATAATTCACCGGGCTAAGGGTGAATAAAACTAATGTAAAGGTTTCACGTCCTCCGAAATACCGCACTCTGATTGTTTGAGATCAAAATTGAGGAGATTATCAAGGATTTGCGTCATTGCTATAGTTTTTTCAACTTTAATAAAAAATATTTCTAACGAAAATATTTTTTTTTTTTTTTAGTCGGCTTCATGTTCTATAAAATTTACGAGTGATGTCAAAATTATCATAAGCATTAAAATGACAGGTGTCCAGAGAAAAATAAAAAATTTATCTTATTCTATGTGATCTTAAGCCAGTCCATGCAAATCATTTTTCTCACCCTATGGAAGTGGGTGATGCACAACTCATTAGTTGCATTTGGCAGAACTACGTTGATACCCGTTCTCTCTGCTATTTCAAAGTCAGTATGCACCTTGGCTTTGTATGAATGAAACTGCGGTGCTAACACTCTGAAGACATACTCATAAACACTCACATATGCCTCTGTTGTTTGATTAGTCATCAATGCAAATGCGATTGGAAGGATCTAAAAGGGCAAGGTCTCTAGTTCATGAATTTCATAGAAAATCGATTTTATCGTTTCATCCAAAAATCGAATTACTACGTCCAAAATAAGTATTTTTCCCCGTGTCATCGACGAAATACTTGTCCCAATAGTTATTGAGAGGAAAAAATTATTCCATTGACAGAAGAGTTATTTTTCAATTCATCGATTTTCTTATTCATCCAATTATTATTTTGGTAAAAACCAAATTTTTCATTATGAATCAAAGGAAAATTTACTCAGATTTACCCATTTTTTCCAATTTATATCGATCGAGAACTACGTACGTGATTATAGCGACACACATGTACGATCAATAATTGCATCCAATTGGGTAGAGCTGGCACAGAGTAGAAGGTGCCGTCGATGAACATGTCCGCACCGTCTGCAATTCCCACCAGGAGTCGACGCACATACTCTGGATCTCCGAAAATTGCAACTTGCGATCCATCTGATCCATCAACCAACTCTACTTCCAATCGCCCGAAATTATAATCCAACATTGCCTTCCAACATTCTTCTTTCAAATAACTGACAAATTCTCCAAGGTCCTTAGGTTCGGGAGGACTTTTGGAGGATTTCCATCGACGAAGGTGCCTTGCCTTGGAGTTGTACGATTGAGGTGTCGCCTTTGGGTACCTTCGAAATAGAGATGAAAAGAACCACCCTCTCAATTATTATTATTATTCCCGTAAGAGATATGTCCTCAGATTATAGATATAATATTTGATACGAAGATTTTAAGAGTTCATTGAGATATCTTGTTTTGTTATTTTCTATTCAGCTAAAAAATGATATTTTTTGTATCGAAAATTACAGAACCTGTGAGAGTTTAATAGGAAACATCGCGCATTCACTAGATAATCTATTTCGCTTCCTTTTTCTATTTTATTGTGGATTTATTGGAATATTTTCAGTAGCTCCATTCGTTTTTGGCCGATTTCTATTGAAAATTCACCAATTTTGCGATTAATTTTTATAATAGATATTTGTCGGGAAAAAGTTAATAGATTTAATATTTCTATTCAATTAATTCTGTTAAGATTTTCGCTATAGAGATTCTAGGGTATGGATTTCACAAGTTTTATTTGCTATGACTTTGTAATGATGAACAAATAAAAAAAAGGAAACATTATGCCCAAGCATTGCTATAGGAAAAATCTTGACAGAATAAAATGTGTAGAAAGATCAAAATCCATTGACTATTTCTGCTATTGAATATCCATCCAAAAATCGAGCGGGAAGAATGCACAATTCACAGTATAATTTCAATATAATTGAAATGGCAGCGAATGCGCTAGCAGGTTTACTATTTAAGTCGATCGTACGCGGGTCTGGATATATTGGGAATATTCTGAGTTGAATTGTAGAATATTATCAACTTGAATCAAGAATAGAGGGATTCTTGACCCCAGAAAGTACAAAATTTATTAATTCATATTCTTTGCTCGGATTTTTCAGATTAGAATTGGATTATCAATTTTTTTATGCACTCGAGTCTCGCTACATTGAAGCTCTTTCGCGTCGTTAGACCGTTTATGGCCGCCATCTCCTTCAGTCGACGATTAAAAGCTTTTGTCGGGATATTAGCCTTGTTTGGGATACATGAATTCGAATGTTCTCTGGTCCTCACGACCGTACCATCCGGGCTTATTTCAGCTCGACCCTTGCATCCTTTCTTATTACAATCAGCTGCACTGTTGAAATATATGGGAATTAATGAACCAATTATATCATCGCAGGAAGTTGAGAAAAACACTGCACCAAACAAAAATCTTTCTCCTTAAAATTAACGATTGAATTTTATTTTAGACTCCAAGAAAATAGCGTTCCTCTGAATATCCATCTGATCATTGCGAATTATTCACTATAAAAAATGACTCATTTTGCTCCGCTCTACCCCAGATTATTAAATATAAAATACAGAATCAATCACAATACTCAATGTACTATGATAATTGAGGAGAGAAAGATTAACCGGAAAATCATGGATAAATATGATTGATTCCACAAGCATACGAATTTCCCATAATAGCCCGAACGCTCGCAGTCGACTTGAGACTAGTTCACTGTAAGAAGTAAACAGCCATAACAGTGCGATCAGGCCGATAAAATCTCGTTATTTGAACCCTTAGCATCTCAGAAACACTCATCGGACAATAAACTCTGTAATTCCTCTCCGCCACGCGAAGAAAAACAACAAAAACGGCCGGGTCCACGAAATTCGTTCTGTCTGAATTTTTCTCCTGGAAAGCACTGATTATCGGGATACTTTGATATTCAACAAGAAGTGAAAAACTGTGTTCCATGTCCCCTCGGAGTTTTTGGCTTTTCAATTTTTTTTCTCGGTTTCATTTTTTCACTAGGCAATTATATGACAGAAATCCGGTTATTTCGGTACGAATGCTGAAAACTAATCTTTTCTATTCACATTAGACCAGTTTTCTTCGATATTCGGCGATGAATGTAATTGTGTCCATCGTCATCCTGATGTGTGGGATGATGTCCATATTTGCGTTTGGGCTTTTTCTCTTCGCTCGATGGCCCAGGCCTTGTGGCCGGGTCACCTTCATCACTAAAAAAAAAAAAAAAAATTCTAAGAGAATTAGAATTTAGAGAGAAAAAATTTCCGCTTCACCCAGCCGGGAATCGAACCCGGGTCTCCCAGATACGCGCCGGGCACTCTTACCGACTAAGCTACCGGGAACCACAGAAATTCACTCTCAAATTCACCTCAAACACCGCCTAACCTCCTTTAGGCATTAAAGAATTCTAAGAGAATTAGAATTTAGAGAGAAAAAATTTCCGCTTCACCCACCCGGGAATCGAACCCGGGTAATTACTAGAATAGGTACAATAAAAATGGGATTGATCCTATGCTCATTTCCCAACCAACTGTCAACTGGTAACGAACTAAATGGATGAAAAAATCATTAAAAGGGTTTGGCTGTCCAATTAAAACATAATTTTGTGACTCGAGATATGTTTTAATGTTGTTTTATTACAAAATAGGGTACTCACGTTGTAATTAATTGGGATATAACCTGTCCCTATCATTCAAATCACGAGACGAGGATAGGGACATGTGTCAAACGTGCATGGGGACAAGTGAGCGAGCGTGGGGACATGGGACTTTTCACGTTTACGGATGATTATTTATTAAAAAATAGTAATTATCATGACCGACGGCCACTTTGGTATAAATATTGGTCTAATGATGACAAATTGTTTTTAGTTCTTGGAACTATCCCAAAGATTCGCAAAGAGGAACTCTAAATGCTGTGATAGTAAAAATCGCATGAGTATGAACTGAATGATTTATTTCTCACGTAATCTATGATAGCGGAAGGGAGGAGGTCTAAAATGTACAAGAAACCCGTGACGTAATATTTCAATATTCTCATAGCATGATTTTTGTTTATTTTCACGTAACCATAATAATAGTCCAATATCTGAACTTACCCCATAATTCAATACGTACCAAAGTACCAATCCTACGATTACAGGGACATGAGCCTCTCCATCATGATCTTTCATGGCAACCACTTTTCACAAATTTTTCATTCTCTACGTGCATTTGATCACGACAAACGACCTGACGTTGATAGAAATAAAGTGATTCATAACCGATGTTGAGTTATTTATCAAATATCAAATAATAGTTGATTATCCCAACACTTCACTGATTGTAATCTTCATCGCCGTAAAGGAGTATGGGGTAAAGAGCTGAGAGGTAAAGAAAAATTCGAAGGAGAAAAAAAAATGATGGAATTGCCATTGTAACTTAAATGAATCAATTCTAGGAAAGATATCCAACCGTTTTCATGAACACGCATAATTCCGTGATATTTGAGACAACTGATCTCCTCTTATTTTTCCTTTTTGTTTTCAGGTACTTCGAGTGCAACATGAAATATTATTACTAAGCCACTGGCACTTTTAATGAATATTTAAACTTATGAAACAATTGAAAAATGGTACTTTCAATTCTTTGTCATTCATAAAAATCCGAAATTAAAAAATTCGTGATTGAAAAAAAAAGTTCGGCTCAAGAGTTACGGCCTCAGGGTGAGTAATTTTTTGTCAAAGATTTCCTCGCAAAAAGTCAATAGATTCAAATTTTTCCATATTACTCTTTACATTTCTTCTATTTAAATACTTGGGCATGAATTTTCAATCATTTTTGGAAAAATTGATGCCCAAAAATGTTTATGGAAAAAATAGAAAAATAATAATTTTTGTAGAAAGATCTACATTCATTGGCTTTCCCAAACCACAATCGCGCGGTAAAATTGTATATCATTCTAAACAATTTTAGGAAAAAAAATTCCAATGAAAGATTAAAGATTTTTCCAACGAATGCGTTAGGATTTTCTTCTGAATTCTTTTATACGTGTGAATTTACAAAACAGGATACCCACATCAATAGCTCTATTTCGCGTTCATTATCAGATATTTGTGAAAAATTTCGCGAGACAACCAATTTGCTGATTTTATCCGAAAAAAACAATGAATAAATAAATGAAATAATTTTAAAAAAATAAATAATAAAAAAAAATTGCTGATTTCCTTTTAATATTTTGACATTGATGTAATGAATTTTTCGTCACGGTGAAGGCAGGAGGTGCATATTTTCTCCCTGAGGGGAAAAAAATTGAGGACCCTTATCCACGTGCTTAGCACCGTAATAAATTACACGTGCACGTGGCACAACTCCTTTATTTTACCTTCCTAGGTTAAAAATGTATGAATAGGATGTGCCTTATCAACTAATTTTTTTTGAGAAGTCTTCATTTGACCTTGATGCTTGATCCTCAGTTTGATGTTCATGCTTGACCCATAGTTCGCGTTTACGATTCTACAATTTCACCCACAACTTCACCCTCAAATTTATTTTTTCGAACACCAGTTTGAGCCAAGAAATTATTGTCCCCTATTCCCCCATCATTTTCCTTTGAAAAATGTTGTGGGAGGGCGGGTGGATAATAAGTGGATACTAGATTTAATCAACGACCCTTAAGAAAATCAAATGGATGAATAAATGGGTTTCGTGATTTATTTCTCCTTTTCTGGAATGATTTTGTCTTCGGAGGAGAAGTACCTACGTACACCGATGAAAGACTTGAGGAACAAAATTGAAAAAAAAAGGGAAGAAATAAATTATCTTTCAGAGTTCGCGTGGCCCAAAACTTTTGGTTACGTCCCTGGGAAATTGGTTGCAGTAACCAAGGCGTCATCGAAAAAAAAAAATAAAAAAATTATTATTTTATAAACAAAAATTAAAGGAAATATTTATTTCATAAAAAGATATTTCAAAAGTTGAAGGGTCAGAAAATTTAAGGGTCAGAATATAATGCAGGTACACTAGCCACTGGTGAGTCATCGCATTAAAAAATTAATGATAAATAAATCAATGAATAAAAACTATTATTGTCACTACAAATGACATAAAATAAAAAATGAATATATAATAATACCAACCAAACTAGGCTCAAGACCCTCGGGCGATGGCCAGTCGCAAGCTTCTTGTGACGAATTCGGTTATAAAAGAAAAGAAAATAATAATAATAATAATAATAATAAAATAGATAAAAATTTAATGAAGTAGAGATTTAGTTCATGGTCTCACCACGGAGGCGCTTCGGATATATCGGCCACTTTTTCGGGGATTTTGTTCGCGGGGATTTTGGCCGGCGGGGATTTTGTCACCGACCCCTGTATTTTATCGACAAACTGACTGTTTCACTACGCGTTCCTCCTTGAAGCACAGGAAGTAGTTGTCGGAAATCTCCACCCATAATCATTATTTTTCCACCGAACACAATCTCATTATCTATTACATCTTTTAATAATCAATTAATTACGTCTAAACAATATTTTGGAGCCATTGGTGCTTCATCCCAGATGAATACATCATTTTGGTTCAGTTCTCTAGCTTTTTTAGAATTCAATTTGATATTTGATACTGAATCTTGATACAGCGGTACTGGCAAACCGAATGTTTTATGGACAGTTTTTCCTGTTGGTAATAGTGTCGCTGCAATACCGGCAAAAGCCATTGTCATTGCTTTCTTGCCTTCCCCCATCAATAAATGCCATAAAGTGTTATAAATGAAGGTTTTCCCTGACCCTCCTGGTCCATCAATGTAAAAGCATGAGTTACGTTCGTTTACATTCGTATTATTAATATTCAGTATTATTTCATCAACAATATCCTTCTGTTCTTCATTCAATTTTTCATACTGTTCTTTTCCCTTTGATAATAGCTCTTCAATATTCAATCCTTCTTCGATATTGGCAACTGCATCTAATATCTCAGGCATATTGTAATGTGCAAGACAATTATCTTCCTCATTCAATAGTTTCTCTCTTTCTAACAAAGCTTTATTTTCTGCTGCGGCAGGTGTCATTTTATTCCTAAAATCATCAGACATTGAAATTTTGAATTCCTCCCATAATCTCTCTGGGTTCAACGGCTGACAATGAACCAAAATATAAGAGAATAATTTTCGTAATGCTTGGGGCATCATCCATACTTCTCCTTCTTCCATTGCTCTAAACCATTCGTCATCATCTTGAATTAATCCTCTTTCTTCGAATGCTTCAATGTAAGTTGAGAATAATTTTCCATTTACAGTTCGTAAATCATTAAAGCTTTGAGCACCTCTGACATTACACAATAATAAACGAAGATGAAATAATTCTATTTGTGATGGATTGACAGAGTACATCCTCCCGATTATTTTGAAGTTTGATTGTCTTGTTCTCCAGCCAATAATTTTGTTATTAATTTTCTTTTTAATAAATGCATAGTGTGTAGGAATGTCAGTGTATAGATAATTTCGAGCGTCCGGATCTCTGGCATTTAATTCANGGGCCCTACATAACGACTATCAATGTATTGTTTAATTTCATCATGCTCGATTGTATTAACTCCTGAATCGTCTTGTATTATAACCTCTGCTGCATCATGTAATTTGTGGATGTATTTATAAAAATATTTCACAGCTCTGATGTTCGTTACCACTTCTACATTACAGTGGCAATTCAATTTCAATAAAATTGCAGAACAATAAGGCACAACATATCTGTTATCTACCACATAACCATTTTGTTTCTCATGATATTCTTCTGTATCTCTTCTACGATAACAGGGATATCCATCGTCATCCATTGCAGTTTCATCCTGGAAACCTTTTGGAAAATGCTTGGAACATTTATTATCCACCAAACACCAATCACCACATGGTCCATGAATCATATTTTTCATGACTATATTATACGAATCTGGTTCTTCTTCTCTGTCAGGTATTTCAGCACAAATGAATTTGTCTACTATACATGGATGAGTTAGTTTATAATCTCTTGTTAAATTAACCAGCATATGAACATGAGGTAAACCACGTTTCTGAAATTCGATAACATAAACCCATGCTAAAACTGCCCCAAATATTTCCTCGAGTATAATTAAATTGATTAAATAATCTTTTTTTAAATCGAAAACACGCGCAACTATCTCTGGTCTATCACACGGTTGTTCTCCAGCATCAAGATTTTCTATGATTCCTCGCCATCTCGGATTGCATGTCATAGTGATGAAGAGATCTGGTTTACCAAATTTCCTGACAATTGCCATGGCGTCCTGATAATTCTGAGCCATATTACGTGGTGAACCTATAAATGTTGAGGGTAAAATGACAATCTTTCCAACTCTAAGATCGCTTTCTTCTCCTTTTCTCTCCAAGTAATGTAT
>NW_021680495.1:224514-258150 GCF_001412515.2 Diachasma alloeum | reverse complement strand
TCTGTATCTCTTCTACGATAACAGGGATATCCATCGTCATCCATTGCAGTTTCATCCTGGAAACCTTTTGGAAAATGCTTGGAACATTTATTATCCACCAAACACCAATCACCACATGGTCCATGAATCATATTTTTCATGACTATATTATACGAATCTGGTTCTTCTTCTCTGTCAGGTATTTCAGCACAAATGAATTTGTCTACTATACATGGATGAGTTAGTTTATAATCTCTTGTTAAATTAACCAGCATATGAACATGAGGTAAACCACGTTTCTGAAATTCGATAACATAAACCCATGCTAAAACTGCCCCAAATATTTCCTCGAGTATAATTAAATTGATTAAATAATCTTTTTTTAAATCGAAAACACGCGCAACTATCTCTGGTCTATCACACGGTTGTTCTCCAGCATCAAGATTTTCTATGATTCCTCGCCATCTCGGATTGCATGTCATAGTGATGAAGAGATCTGGTTTACCAAATTTCCTGACAATTGCCATGGCGTCCTGATAATTCTGAGCCATATTACGTGGTGAACCTATAAATGTTGAGGGTAAAATGACAATCTTTCCAACTCTAAGATCGCTTTCTTCTCCTTTTCTCTCCAAGTAATGTATGAGACACTGATACGTCTCACATCTGAGTTTCTTTTGGTTATTTCTAATAAAAGTTGTGTGATCTCTCTCTACTTTGACATAATTGTCGACTATCCATTGTTGAAATAATTTACGACCTTTAAGAATCGGATTGAATGTATTTCTAATTGCAATTTAATTCTTCACGTATGCCGATCGAGAAATTCTTTTGAAATGGATAAATCCACGGTTCAATATACCTAACCATAGAGCTGATAAATGTCAATTTTTTATCTTCTCGGTCAACTATAGTCATGTAAGATTCAGGGATTTCTCCATCTGCAGTAGTTGAGAAAACCGCAGCTACTTCATTCGTTCTTTGGGGATTGTATCGATGTTTATCCGTTTTTTTTTTTTGCTATTGAAAATCATTTTTATCTCTGGCATCGGCGTTCCAGATTGGGCACATCTCTCTTCCTCCATCTCTATTACTTCTTTCATCATGTAATACGCACTGACGAATTTATTATTTTCACGAATAACTTTGTCAAGTATATCCAAAATCGAAGTATTCAACTCGTTCATTGCAGATATCCGACAATGGTTGGCTGCATGAGCATCTACCATGAACAGTTGGCCATAGCTAGGTACCCCATTTTCTCCTTCTGGATACAATGTTGTATTCATTTGATAATAAATTTGCCCTTGGATCATTAAACAATAAGGACCTGGTCTTCTACCTTCAAAATTCGTTAAATTAGCATGAAATGAGGCGAATGANGGGATTGTATCGATGTTTATCCGTATTTTTTTTTGCTATTGAAAATCATTTTTATCTCTGGCATCGGCGTTCCAGATTGGGCACATCTCTCTTCCTCCATCTCTATTACTTCTTTCATCATGTAATACGCACTGACGAATTTATTATTTTCACGAATAACTTTGTCAAGTATATCCAAAATCGAAGTATTCAACTCGTTCATTGCAGATATCCGACAATGGTTGGCTGCATGAGCATCTACCATGAACAGTTGGCCATAGCTAGGTACCCCATTTTCTCCTTCTGGATACAATGTTGTATTCATTTGATAATAAATTTGCCCTTGGATCATTAAACAATAAGGACCTGGTCTTCTACCTTCAAAATTCGTTAAATTAGCATGAAATGAGGCGAATGATACAGCATTGTTATAACTTCTAATATGCTTGAAAAAATTGTTTGAATTCGCATTTTTTATATCGAACAATTCTCTAAATTCCTCAGGGTAATCAGAGAAGGCGGCCGCTATTACATCACCGTGACTGCAACAATCATTGAATGAATCTTTCCCATTGGTAGTTACCCATTCCCCAGCGAAGTGTTTCGCATTACAATGCCGACATGGTACATCCATTGGCCCGAGATAGTTTTTAGCCACTCCATCATTAATACTCCTGTTATTGTCATCAAAACAATATTTTGTCCTCATACGGTAAATTCCTTTCTTCCTACTCAAACTTCCTACCCCCCTATCTCTCTCACGATATTNTATTTTGTCCTCATACGGTAAATTCCTTTCTTCCTACTCAAAATTCCTACTCCCCTATCTCTCTCACGATATCTTTTTTGTTTTCGTGCATTTTTTTCCATCTGGTCTATTATTGCATTTTGCAGAGCACTTGCTTCTTTGCACTTACGTTCACGACACGCTCTCTGTCTTTCAACAGCTCTTTCACGCTTCAATTCCGTTTTTTCGATCTCCAATATACGTTTTTTTGCTCTACAATGCTTTTGTCGTTGAGCAACTGTTGCAGCCAATTTTTTATTCTCAATATTAGCTTCAGAAGTGCTCCCTACATCATTGATTTCTGAATTTCGATTCATCTTATTCGTTACTTTTTTTTCTTCTATAATTGTTTCATTGCGTTTGCATCCATGGCATTGTTTCTGTCTCTCATTAACTGCTTTCCCTTCTATAATATGGTTTTTCATTTCCAACGCCTGTTTCTTCTCTTTACAACGGCGCTGTCGTTCAACATTCGGTTGTACGGATTTCCGCGTTTTAATGTTCGCTGTACCGCTACTATTTCCATGGTTGGTACTATCTGAATTTTCACTCGTCATTATTAATTCTTCTGCTCTAACAGCTGCATTGCGTTTACGCATACGATATTGGCTCGGTCTCTCATTTGCTTTCTCACGCTCTAAATTCTCCTCATACATTTCCAATGTCCGTTTTTTTTCTCTACAACGTCGTTGTCGCTGAGCAACAGTTTTAACTACTTTTTCATTTTTATCTTGGTCTTCAGCATTTCCATCATCATAATTTTCTAAATTTACATTCATCATTGGGAATAATTTTTTCTTTTCTATTCGATCTGACATTATTACTTTTGAATCTCATTAATCTCAAAAATCTTCAATAAACATTCTCATTTCATTTTCATTATCCACTCTCAATGAATCATTTCATCGTTCATAATCTCTCAAATCATATGATTGATAACTGAAATACATTGAAGATTAATCAGAAATCTGCGTACTTTTCTACTTAACTGCAATTCTATCTTTTATCAAATGCGATATGAAAAGGACCTTTTATTGTTGTTAATCAGTTGAAAAAACGGGAATCCTCCTTCAATCCTTCTTCTCATCCACAACAAAATCAAATTTTCAAACGGTTCGACGGCAAACCGCTTTAACCTAAATCTCGTTATACAGATACTCAATTGAAATGGAACTCATACTTCATTTTGCTGATAATTTCACTTTTGGAACTGAATGGAATAAATAATATCCGACCTCCTTCAATAACTCATTATATTACATTAAGAGAAGGTTGTATGATAATATATGGATATTCTTATGTATTTGGAGGACGTCAGCTCTCTGGATTATTATATTATGAACATTGAAAAATTAACAATTTTGAAAACGTGATCTGCAAAATTCAGTACATAATGCCACATAACACTCAATCTATCGGCTGGAATGTAAGCCTTATTTTGAAGAGCTCATTGCGATCTCTGAAGTGATAAATGTTATGTTCCTACCGGTCAAGTTTGAAGCCACGAAAACGAATGAAGAATGCAAATATNCAAGTTTCTCTTGAAACTATATCATAACTTTATGATAAATGTTAGTAATCAGATAATTCAGGCATGAAATTGAAGCTTAACTAATATTCTTTCAAATAAGTATACAATATGTTCCTTAAATGGAAGAAAAGAATGGCATCTCTCTTGATTTAAGATGAAAAAATTGAAAATTTTAAAAACGTGACATGCAAAATTCGACACTCAATCCCTCACAACTTGAAATCCAGCGGATGGAATAAAAAAATTCAGGTCTCATTTCGAAGATCTCATTGTGATCTTCAAATTGGTACATGATATATCCCCACTGGTCAAGTTTAAAGCCTTGATATATGATGAAGAATGCGAATTTTAGAGTGTGACATCGGGTTAAAAATGGATATGATCGTCAATAACTCGATGGAAACTCCATCGAAGCGAATTCAAAATATCTCATTTTGAAGGCCAAAAAATTCCCGTCAAAATGATATATGGATATTTCCGTTCATATCCCCTCATACTATGAAAAAATTTAACCAAAGTTGAATTTTATGAAAAAACATAAAACTTCAATTTTCGTCTATACCTCTCATAACGTAATGAAAAATGCATAGAATCTAATGAATCAGGTGTTAATTTGTAGCTCATTTAATAAGCTTTCGAATGAGTATACCATATATATGCCTTGTTGACCGGGAAGAAGAGAATTATCATGGAAACCATAGGAAAAATCTTGGTTACGGACACGGATCGTTCTAAAGGGGATGTGTATTTATGTTTTTGAGGATGTATTTTTGTACATGTGATTCATTTCCTAATCGTGTTCAAGGTCTTGGAGGCGTCAAAAAAATTTTAGAAGTTGGCGGACCTTCATTCTTACTTCCCATTCCTCAACGTCACAAAATTTATGAATTAAAATCAATTTTGGATTGCATAAATGATAAGAAGATGGAAAAAAGGGCGTTTGTTGTTGGCGCTGGGGCTGGACCGTGGCCGAGGCTCTCCAAGAATTGTGAAGTGAGTTCAATTATTTAAAAATGATCTTAAATATTTTATCATGCAACAAAAACCATTCATGAATGCACATCCTTTCATTAATAATTCTGTATTTCGACAAAATGA
The DNA here is from genome assembly GCF_001412515.2 of Diachasma alloeum. Lineage (NCBI taxonomy): Eukaryota > Metazoa > Arthropoda > Insecta > Hymenoptera > Braconidae > Diachasma > Diachasma alloeum. Next base: position 253,393 of record NW_021680495.1, on the reverse strand, counting down.
AATTATCCAGATGATGATGAACGTTGTCGTGTCTGCAAAGGACCTTAAAAATGAGACCCGACTATCCTGGGTTGGACGAAATGAGGAGTGCATTCTTGAGGAGTCCCTAGGCAACGATACAAGATTCGCTTTGTTAGCGAATCTCTATGTGAGTGAAGGGACACCAGAGAAAGTATTAAAAGTTCATGCAAAAAAGAGGACTGGAAAATTGGACTTCATCGCTACAATGCAAAAAGCCCTTCAAGCTCATTACAAAGACAAACTTGTTGGTAAGATCTTCAAAGAAATATTATGAAGAATAGTCAAGAATTTCTTCCTCTTTGCCAAAAATTGAAAACTAACAATTAAAAACCCGAGACAGAAAATGGTGTAAATTTATTGATATGAACAAAACAAGATTGGAAATGATAAACAAAATTGAGGACGTAAGGGCGGAAAAAGGAGCGAACCCATTCAAATCAAGCCCTTAGTATTTATTATTTCTTTCACAAATCAATTGACTTACAACCTTGAGGGGTTGGTAATTTTCAATGATTAGTCCTCACTATGTTCAGTTTAAAATATTTCGATCTACAATATTCTCATGTTGTGAGTTAATGAGTATTGAAGTTTTCAATTCTACTATTTCAATAATCATTAATTTATGCTCTCATTGAATTTTTACTTTATTCGTCGGGACTTTTTAATTTGTAGTTTTTTCCTTTTCCAATTTCAGAAAATGTATTCATTTATTTCTATAGTATTCGCAACTAGTTCCTGAATCACCCCTGCCATTTTAGATCATCCTTAACTATAGCGCAGGTAAGAGTTGTGACGTTGAAATCAGTATTAATTGAAATTACAAATGATCTTTTCCAAACAATCCAATTTCAACCGTCTTGCAGCTTTAAATCACGTACAAGGTGGATTTTCCACAATAAATACATTTTGGCATTAAATTATTATCATTTATACCTACCTTTGAATCTTGTTCGGGCCAAAATATTACTAAATTATGTCAGAAACTATAACTTTATCAATTATTATCCAATGATTAATTTTGTTCGGGCTGAATTACGTGGTTTAGGGCCAGATAAATCAAAAGAGATATTTTCCAACGAATCAAATACATACGTTATTTATTCAATAAGTCAAATCGTTGTTCGGGCCTTGAACCACAAATAAATGTTCCAAAATCAATTGAAGGGTGAAAACAAAAGAAATATTCAAGGAAAACACAATACAAAAACCTGTGAATTCGAGGCGTCCCTCGAATCACCACGCTTCCACTCCATTTCATAAAACTATTCTCGAGTTCGCATTTTTATCAGAAATATAACTGAAATTTATCTCGAACCCAAACTATTGTTTTATCTAAATTCTCAATAATTCAACTTATTTTCCGGGATATTTAGTAATTCGACCTCATTAACGATTACTCTGATAAACTTGAATAAAATTATATCAATTTTATGTTCCCCCAAATTACCCAAAGTGGCCAAAATGGCGACATTAGTAAAGCCAGTGACGATACAATTGTCCTCGGACTTTTCCGAATCAATTATTGATATTCTATCGTCAAAAAACCGGAGAAAAATCCCCTGTAACTTCCTTACTACCTAATTCACACTCAAAATATATCCGATCGCAACGATTTATTCACGATATTCGCACCATAAAATTCCCTCTGTCACTGCGCAATTATTAGGGTACTCATAGTGGGAAGCATTCGCCAAGAATCAATTTTCTATTTTTTCAGTCGTTTTCTCCGGCTGGAGTCACTCCTCAGATTGGTTCTGAGGCCTGATTATTATAATTTTCCTTAATACTAACTCTTACTTCATGCAATTTTCACTATGTTTACAAAGGGGGTTGGTTTTCAGTTGATGCCGTCATGCAGTGTGACGAATATCCGGGCTTCGTTGTCTCTTCAGGGTCAGTTTTCGTCTTCTCATATGTTTCTACGAATCAAAGTCTCCGTTTCTCTCCCGTACAGTAAAAGAACCAATGGAGTGTGTGCTCTTATCTCCCTTGGCCTTCTTCCTTGATTTACATTGATCCTCACGCTGTCACGGTAGTAGATAGGCAAGACGGGTTCTGGATAGATTCGCCCAACCTCCACCAGGCGGCACCTCGATCAGTGGAATGTTCTAGAAAGATGATGTCATCCAGGTAGCAGTACCGTCGGGGAAATGTTCGAAGCATGACGTCATCCAGAACATTCGAGACATACGGATGACTCATTGTTCAGCAGGGGTGGGGGTATCTCGTAAGTCCTGTCGAGACTTGTGTGAAATATGAGAAGATACCAGATGATTCTCGATTATTCTCGAATATTCTCTAAGATTCTTAAATGTCCCATGATGACGTCATCCATCTCCATTCAGAGTGTTGGTTCCCTATCGCCTTACCACCAACAGGCGGCGCCACGCTCGCGGAAGATTCGAGATGGATGACGTCATCGGTTCGGACCGTTGGCTGGTGACTCATGGATTCACGCGTGGTGGGGATACTTCATAAATTCTGTTGGGAATCGTATGAAAATATGACACCGGTCGGAACTTGCATTAAATATGATTAGGTGTACAAATTAATAAGGTGCTTTTTTTCATGAAAATCAGAGTTTACTATAAAAAAACAAAAAGACATTTAACGGTCGAAATATTCCCCATTATTTTTTATGTCTTTACTCCACCTTATTGGCAACTAACGAATTCCTTCCCGAAAGAAACTTGGCGGTTTTGACTCAATAAATTCATCGATGCTTTTTCGGACCTCGTCGATTGTTTTGAAGTGCTCATTAGCTAGGTGGTGTTGAAGAGACCGAAATAGCTGGTAGTCGGATGGGGCGAAATCAGGCGAGTAAGCCGCGTGAAGGAGAATCTCCCATCCTAATTCACAAATAATATCCTTAGTCGCTTTGGCGACATGCGGTCGAGCGTTGTCATGTTGGAGAATCACTTGTCTACTTCCGTTGCCAGTATATGGCCTCTTTTGCTCCAATGCATCATTCAAATGAATAATCTGTTGTTGATAAACCTTCGCAGTAATAGTTTGGCCAGGTTTAAGTAGCTCATAATATATGACACCCTTCATATCCCACCAGATACTCAGCATCACTTTTCTCGTATAGACATTGGGTTTCGAAGTCGACGTCGATGGTTTGCCGGGATTCACCCACGATTTTTTGCGTTTAGGGTTGTCGTATAACACCCAGTTTTCATCGCCCGTAATGATTTTGCATAAGAAATCTTTTCTTTTACATCGAGTGAACAGAGATAACGCCGTCGCCAGTCGTCGCTCCTTATTTTTGGGGCTCAGATCATGAGAAACCCATCTACCCTCTTTTTGAATTTTGCCAAGTTGATGTAGGCGATGAGAAATGCATTGTTGAGTCACTCCGAGATATAGTGCAAGCTCTGTTTGGCTTTGAGCAGAATTTTCAGCCAAGAGTTGTTCGAGTTCTTCATCGCCGAATTTTTGCGGTTTACCAGGCCGTTCTCGATCCGAAATATCGAAATCTCCGTCTCTAAACCTCTGGTACCACTTTTTATACGTTTTATGTCTTAAAGCATTTTTTCCAAGAGCACTACAAATCATTTGAGTAACCTCGGCAGCATTTTTCTTTAATTAAAATGCAAAAATAATGCAGTGCCTCAAATATTACTTATCGACAGACATCGTGTTTACTACTATTTGTTAAGGTTATGTAAGAAGTATTTACTGCTTTGGTAACTGAATACTACCAACATACAAAATATTGAAATATTAAGATTTTGAATGCAATTATAAATCCCGAAATATAGGGGCACATTATTAATTTATAGATCTAATATATTGTAATGAATCATTGGTGTTTTGGAATAGAGATTGCTTCATAGCATATTTTTTCGAGAATATTCTCGACTATTCGAGAATATTCAATGACAGTTGAAAACGGTTGGGGTCCGGGTGGAGTCCCTATAAAATCAACCGATTCCACCAGATTCAGCATCAAACAAAAATTTGATTTGTTGTCATAAGGATCTGGGCTTTTGGTGGGTAATTATAATATGGGTGCTGGATATGCAGGGTTTTCAATGCCCAATTGAGAAATTTATTGTGAAAGAACTGGCAGTTCAAGCAATTGGAAAAAAATGAGTGTGCCTTTTCGCTTTTCCAACCCCCGTGTGAATGGGATAAACTACCAAAGAAATACCACAGGACAAATAAGTGGATTATTAATAATCATCATGGTATCGCATGGGAAACAGGATCCATACCATACGATGAGGTTCAAGATGCAATTACGTGGATCACGAAAGGAGTGACAATCATTTTCGCGAATGGGCTGCAGAAGAGACAATGGTTGCAATCTTATACTAATAAGGTGATAATCGACTTGAATGATTTGGGTTTCTCAAAAGAAAAATATATAACTACCCCCAGCTGCTGGGATCATCGAGAGCACAGTCTCATCAAGAATTACACCTGTTCATTCGAAAATTTTGGGAAGCTAATGAAATGGTACACAAAGTATTTTAATTCGACTTTGAATTCAACAGCTGACTTCTTCGATTGGATACGGGATACGGGATTGGTAAATGTTGCAAGCAGATTATATATATTTCTTGAAAAGACTCTTCTTGAAATTTGCATGGCAACATATTGATGAATTATGGGAGGCATTGGCAGAGAGGTTGAAAAACGAGTGAAATTCAAGTGTACCGCCGATGTTATCAACATCATCCAACATCGATTCATAGAGGAGACGTTGTGGTTGGATCTGTAACGCTCATAAAAAATTGTCTCGTTTGTGAATTATCAGATTGGATAATTTTTTCATAATAATAAGAAATGATTATTGATATGTTTATGTTCTATACGATGTTTGATATGTATTCGTGAACAAAATAGAAAATAAATGAATAGTAAAAAATAAGATGAACTCGCCTTTATGTTATTCAACTTTTTAAAATTTATGTAGAAAAAAACCTAATGAGGTTTGAACCCGCAAATCAAATAGACTCCTGGAAGACTGTGATCTTTTCCATCTTTTCCCCAAAGGAGTATTCATCATCATAATAATTATTTTATTATTATAAGTTCAAGAATATAATGGATGCTTATTTTTAACAATGGGCAGAGGGATGATTTGATGGGGCGGATTTAAATCGAAGAATAAATGATTCAAACAGAACAGTATGAGATTTCGTTATAAGAATTTATTGATGTTGATTACCTTTACGATTGCTCATTAATTTAAGGTCTACCCATACAAAAAAACTCATTTAGTTTGATTGATTATCGCTTCAGATTTCGATGAAGTTGAAGCGCGTCCCCTCACGAAGATATTTGATTTAGAGTTTTGTCTTGGAGTCAGACTTCTCCAACTTCCTCATTACTCAGGATAACTTTCATCACTCACTCAGATAAGAATACTGCAAATGTTTCATCGATGGTGATCACGATGCTTCTTGCCCCAAACTTAAGTGAAACTTTCCTGAAACATGTAATGGATAGGTAATGTGTCGGTCCAGCTCCATCATCTTCTTCGACGGCAAGAAATTTTTGCATGCAACATTGTTAACTGCAGATAAATCCACCGTATCAATATAACTGGAACAATTCAAGAAGAATGTGATAAATATTTTTGTTGTCTGATTCCCATTACGATATTTATCATACATGTATGAAAATTTACTTACTGCTTTAGCTAGTTCAAGGATCGAAGGACTTCCTCCCCAGGTTCTTTTCCAACTACACAATTTGAAAGTGAGCAATGAACTGGTCTCGAAATCTTTCTGCTGGTTTTTATATGCTAGTCTTATCAAACTATGACATCATCCCACTCTAGAATCTTCGAGAAGATTCTCGAGTTACATAAAGAATGTTTTGGTGATGAATCGTTGAGGAAATGACTCATTTCTCATCAAATCATAACATCATCTTACTCGAGAATCTTCGAGAAGAATCTAGCGCCATCTAGAGAGTACTCGAATGATATTGAGGATGTTTTGGTGATGAATCATTGAAGAAATGACTCTCTCTCAAACTATGACGTCATCTGACTCGAGAATATCGGAGAAGACCCCAGCACCATCTAGAGACTTCGGGAGGTACATCGAGACTGTTCTAAAACTTTCGAGAGTGAAATTTGAGACGCTTCCCCCTTCAACTTATCGAATTTATTTCTTAGGATGAGTTTTTTTATTTCGTTTTTTATACAAATGACTCATTTCGGGGGTATATTAAGGAAGAGAACAGCCGGGAGTTGCTCGGTGATCATTGTCTCTCTTGAAATGGATGAACAGAGAAACAAGTTATTACGAGTCTTGAGAGAAGCATATCATATGCTTCCTCACTCTCCACCTGATCAAGTAGAGAATCTGATGAACAGGACAGAGAAGAATATAAAACTTTTGAATAAATATCTTAGAAGAGTGGAATCAAGTGGTGAAAAAAGTGGGATACAAACAACAATCGCGGAATTTCTGTGCTTTCGGGAAACTTTCAAGTTGCACTTGCAGCATGGTGGTGGAACAAAGAGAAAAAAATCAGGGAAGAAAATTTCAAACCAAGTGCAATGGAAGGATCTACAATCGGCGTTCAGAGATCGTATTAGAACAGGAGCTCTTATCAATTTATCTCACAACGATACTAGATCTTTCCTACAGGATTGTAAGTTGTTGGTTCTTTCACAATTGAAGGATACTTTAGCTGAAGAGGGTAATTTGAGATTTAATTATGTACTATCATGAAAATTCTCTATTGTATGGTCAGATGAAATTGAGGAGGAAACGAAACATTTCGTCACGAACAATCAGGTGATTCTCCAGGCGACTGATTTGAACGATTGGTTCAAAGAATCTCTCTTTGATAATGTGATCGCGAAGCAAGAGGACTTTCAAAAGACTGGTTCCGGCTGGATATTGACTGAAATTATCAATTTGATGATCAATATCAATAAATATGAACCTCGCAAATGCGGAGACTCAACATTCATCGAGTTACTAAAAGACATTCAAGCTAAATAAGCTGTTATTAATTGTAACGAGATTTTATCGTTACGGGTTGAAACCCCCTTAAAAAGAGACGTGAATTCTAAAATTGAGACATAATGCGACATCTAGAGGTGGCTGAAGGAAGCCGCGACTAGATGAACTGAGCGACAAACCGATGAAAGACCTAAGGCATAGCGGTTATGGGTGAAACCGCGACCCCTGGAGGTCTGGAGGACGTTACTAGACTATCGCTATTTTGGAATTCGCCCAGCATGTGCTAGGGGAAAAGGGGCCGACGTACAGGCTGTCCAACTGGGCGACTCCGTAGGCTATGTCAGAGTAGACTAGGGACCAACGGCCAGGTGAGAGGACTGGTGGCCCCGGGATCCCGTCGGGTTGATTGGTGCGGATAGCGTAACGGAATGACCTATCGTCGCTGATATATCCAGACTAGGGGGAGGAGTCCCTAGTAAGATTCTGAGGTAGTCGAACGCGGACGCTCGAGCGGGGAAGTCGAAAGGATTTCCCCGATATATACTGTGGTGTTGGCTTGAAAGAGGGCCACGGGAATGGTGGGCGAATAGCTCAGCGCGGCCAGGTGCATAACTGATGGTAGCGAGCGTAGGGGGATGCTCCTGCATCCCCCACAAATGCAAAAAAGAGTTATTTCGGAACTCTTAGTGACGACTTTGTTGTTTCCGGCGTTATCCGGCTCGGTGAAACAAATGTTCTGCGCATGGGCCCGTGGGTCTGGAGTAGAGATCGTCCTCCTGTTGACCCGACCATGTGCCGACATTCGAGTACCCGGAGACGGTGTCGCGCGATGACCGAAGCGGTAACTGGTGGCCGAGAGTGTGGGTGGTCGTGAAGTGGGTAACAGTGTTCCACTTTGGTCGGATCAGCCTCTCGGCGTCCCAGGCTCTGAGGAGTCCCGGCTGATTCGCATTTAATTCTGAAAACCCTCCCGAGTCAAAATACTCGGGGGGCGAAAGCCTACTGAGAGAGTGTAAAACCCTCCAGGACGAGAGTAAATTCACTTTACATGGATGATTAGGCCGTGAGGCTTAATGTCCAGCCTGAAATAGTGGCTGGTGACGTTTGGCATAAGATACTCCTGGTGGACCTCGCCCACTCGACCGTGTCACACTGATGCTAGCTGGGCAACCCTTTGCCCGGCCACAGAAGTCCTCTGAGTGGACGAGTTTGCCTCAGAGGCCGGTTTTCATCGAACCTCCCGTGAAGGTTCGGCTGGCGCCCGACTATTGAGCGATAGAGGCTAAAAAGTAGTTTGGATTTTTCCTAGGTGAACAACCCGGGAAAATATCCTTACATAATATAAAAATTAGTGATCAGTTTTGTTTCTTGTGGGCGGTTACAGCAGCTCTTCGTCCGACAAAAGTTCATACACTCATTTTCGTAATATTCTCAGATATAAGGGACTCAATTTTCCAATGACGATCAAAGGTGTCCCCAAGTTTGAGGAGATGAATGATCTGAGTATCAATGTTTATGGGATTGAACCATGCGGTCGTAGTAACACAATCTTCGCTGTATATCTGAGTAAGAAAATTACTAGTCGAGAAACCATCCACCTACTAATGATTGAGAGCAATCAGAATGAATCTGAGGAATCACTCTTTCATTTCGCATGGATTCGTAATCTATCACGTTTAGTTACCTCTCAAATTTCTAAATGGAAATGTTTCACATGAATGTGTGATCGATGTCTCTGTCACTTTAGCTATCAGCATTCGTTTGAGCAACACAAAGAAGATTGTGCGAATTTGAATAAAGTACGGATTGTAATGTCTCAAGACAAAGATAAAATACTCAGCTTCAAAAATTTTGGACATGCTGAAACGGTTCCATTTGTTGTGTATGCGGACTTAGAATGTATGAGAACAGAAGATGATCATCACATTCCTCATATTGCTGCATTCTACGTGAAGTGTGCTTTCGATGAGTTACTATCATAATTAAAAATCCAACGGGGGCCTGATTATATTGAATAGTTCACAGCAGAGATGAAATTGTTAGCATATAAAGTAGATGCTTATTTGAAGAACATTATGAAAATGGAAACATTATCAGATAAGCAAATGGATCACTTCCAATCTGTAACGATATGTCATATCTGTAAAAAAGCTTTCATTAAAAGTGATAAGGTTCGGGATCATAATCATCTAACTGGAAAATATCGTGGAGTTGTGCATAACAGTTGCAATTTGGTTTATCAAGATTCTCACACCATTCCGATCGTATTTCATAATCTCTCCGGTTATGACGCTCATTTTATCATTCGAAGTGTCACAACATCATTTCAAGTTAATGTGAAAATTCTTCCAGTGAATAAGGATCGATATATCTCCTTCACGAAATATGTTACAAATACTTGTATAAATCTACGATTCATTGATTCATTCCGTTTTATGGGACGTAGTCTCGAAAGATTAGCGAGTTATCTTGATAATGATCATAAACATATAATCAAAAACTTTCAACTTGATGTAACGAAATTTAATTTATTGTGCAGAAAAGGTATATTTGCCTATGAAGCCATTGATGATTGGGATAAATTAGATGAAAATGAATTACCAGCCAAAGAATATTTTTATTCAAAATTAATTGATAAACATATCGCTGACGAAGATTATCAGCAGGCTATTAATGTATGGAGTGTATTCAATATCAGCACATTGGGGGAGTATTCAGATCTATAGCTACAAACAGATGTTTCATTAGGAGCTGATATTTTCGACAATTTCTGTCGTAATTGCTTGTCTACTTATGAATTGGATCTACTCCATTATTATCCACCTAGATTAGCTTTCGACGCTATGCTTCAACATACAAATGTGAATTTGGAGCTTTTGCCTGATCCTGAAATGATATTTTTCATGAAGAAAGGCATCAGAGAGAGTCGGTAAGAGTGCTCGGCGCGTATCTGGGAGACCCGGGTTCAATTCCCGGCTGGGTGAAGCGGAAATTTTTTCTCTCTAAATTCTAATTCTCTCAGAATTCTTTAATGCCTAAAGAAGGTTAGGCGGTATTTGAGGTGAATTTGAGAGTGAATTTCTGTGGTTTCCCGGGTAGCTTAGTCGGTAAGAGTGCCCGGCGCGTATCTGGGAGCCACGGGTTCGATTCCCGGCTGGGTGAAGTGGAAATTTTTTCTCTGCAAATTCTAATTCTCTTTGAATTCTTTAATGTCTAAAGGAGGTTAGGCGGTGTTTGAGGTGAATTTGAGAGTGAATTTCTGTGGTTTCCCGGGTAGCTTAGTCGGTAAGAGTGCCCGGCGCGTATCTGGGAGCCACGGGTTCGATTCCCGGCTGGGTGAATCGGAAATTTTTTCTCTCTATATTCTAATTCTCTTAGAGTGTTTCTTTTCGCACAATGTGCGAATAGATATGCTCAGGTGAATAATCCATTCATGGGAGAATTGTACGATAAAGATTCTGAAACATCTTATTTGATGTATTATGATGCAAATAATTTATATGGGGCTGCGATGAGGGTTAGTTTGCTGTGCGATTCATTTGTATAGATTGATAGTAATTCTGTAGATATTCCAAATGTTCCAGATGATTGTCCAGTGGGGTATATCCTCGAAGTTGATTTGGAATATCCTCCAGAATTACATGAACTACATGAAGATTTTTCGCTCTCCCCTGAATATTTCACCCCTCCATACGGCAAACATACTAAATTAGTGACCACTCTCTTTCCAAAAGAGAAATAGATGATACATTAGCGGAACTTGAAACAATACATAGATCTTGGAATGAAGTTGAAATGTATCCATCGTATTTTGCAATTTAATCAAAAACTCTGGTAACAACCTTAAATTGATGTAAATACTAGTAAAAGACAACAATCATCGAATGAATTTGAGAAAAACATCTATAAATTGAAGAACAACGCTGTTTTTGGGAAGACGATGGAAAATGTTAGGAAGCAGAAAGAAATTAAACTTGTCACACATTGGGATGGAAGATATGGTGCGAAAGCACTCATAGCAAAACCAAACTTCCATAATTGTAGTGTGTTTGATGAGGAGATGGTGATTATTGAAATGAATCAATCATCAGTATATTTTAAAAAGCCTGTCTATATCGGATTCAAAATTCTCGATGTATCAAAAACTATTGTGTATGACTTTCATTACAACTGGGTAAAATTGAAATTGAGAGATTCTGCAAAATTGATGTATACCGATACAGAGAGTTTGCTGTATCTGTTTTGAGTACCAAATATCTGTGATACATCTGATTATAAAATTTTTCCACGTACGGATTTTGGACAGTCAGGGCCAATCAGAATGAGGCATTTGATGACAAATGACAGGCTGGAGGAAGTTTTATTTCGGATATTTCGCACTAACATATATATTTTTTCGGTTATTTCGTACTCACATATCTATTTTTCCGGATATTTCGTACTAACTCTTCAATAGTTCTCGGATGTCATTTTGAGGTTGCGTAAATGACACTCCTGACCAAAATCCGTACGTGAAAAATAATCCGACAAATACCTCTCTTGCTTCAAAATTATCTGGTATTTCCCTCAAACTTCCCTGCAAACAAACAATCGTGTCAAGTTTTGCAGGAAAATCCCTCGCGCAAGCGCTCAGGATTTTTAAACCTGCAATACTTGACACTTTTGTTTGTTTATAACGAATTTATACACTCGGAGTATTACTACTGAATAAAAATTGAAAGCCAACGATAGCTTGGTTGGTAGGGCGAGCGATTTCTAATCCGATGATTTGGGTTCGAAACCCAATTGAAGGATTATCGCTCGAGCTAAAAGAACTCCTCCACGATGCTGTGATTGAAACTGTAGAATTCAGGACTTGGCAATCTGTGGATAGAATAACATTACAGACCCAGAGACTTCCAGTATATGAATTTGTTGATGTACTTTGTGAGAGATTAAGTATTGAAATCTCATCATTTTATTGCCCTACAAAAAAACACTTTTGTGAACGGGGAATTTAATTGAGGGTGAAATTCTAGTGCAGGCCCATTTTTCAGAGAATTATTCTTTCGTAGCGCAAGATGCTGCTCAATCATTCCATTATAATAATGATCAATGCACTATCCATCCTGTGGCGTATTATTATCGCCACGGCAATGATATTCTTATCTGACAGTCTCGTTCACGATACTACTGCAGTTCGTTTAATGCAACAGATTCTGACACGAGACATAAAACAAGTCGGTGCTGTCGTAAACAAATTGATTTATGTTACAGATGGACGCGAATTGACGGGAATTAATGGGAGTTGAGTTTGATGAGTGCTACATGGAGGTGTAGTAGTGGTTCCTGTCACGTGGGACGTGAATTGACGGGAATTAACGGGAGTTGAGTTTGATGAGTGCTACATGGAGGTGTAGTAGTGGTTCCTGTCACGTGGGACGTGAATTGACGGGAATTAACGGGAGTTGAGTTTGATGAGTGCTACATGGAGGTGTAGTGGTGGTTCCCGTCACGTGAGACGTGAATTGACAGAAATTAACGGGAGTTGAGTTTGATGAGTGCTACATGGAGGTGTAGTGGTGGTTCCCGTCACATGGGACGTGAATTGATGGAAATTAACGGGAGTTGAGTTTGATGAGTGCTACATGGAGGTGTAGTGGTAGTTCCCGGCACGTGGGACGCGAATTGACGGGAATCAACGGGAGTTGAGTTTGATGAGTGCTACATGGAGGTGTAGTGGTGGTTCCCGTCACGTGGGACGTGAATTGACGGGAATTAACGGGAGTTGAGTTTTTTTTTTGTCCAGATGGTGCTGGACAGCACTATAAGAATCGATATAACATGGCGAATCTTTTGTTGCATAAAAATGATTTTGGAGTTGAAGCAGAGGTGTACTATCATGCGACCGCTCATGGAAAGACGGCATGCGATGGCGTAGGCGCAGTATTGAAGAGGGAAGCAAGACGAAGAAGTCTGCAAATTACGTCTGTTCCAGTGGGCAAAGAATAATTTCAAGGATCTCGATGTGTTTTTCTACACTAAACAGGAACACGAGGACATGAAAGAACGGTTGAAAACAAGATTCGACAGTGCAAAGGCGATTCCAGCGATACAAGAAAATCACAGCTTCATTCCTGTGGGAGAAAAGGAATTATTGATTAAGAGATTCTGCGACTACGGGAGAAGTTTTTCCAAAGGCGAAGAAACGAAATGGACGACGGACATTTAGATAGCGATTGTGATTTAGAAAAGTTCGATTTCAAATTGCTTTTTCTCTATAATTTAATGTTTATTTTTCAAATTACAAACTTAAAACAGACATATACTCCATGTTGATCCAAAAATTCATCAAATATTTGGTACTTTGCAAATTCTCATTGTCGTTTACGTAAGTAGAGCTGTTAATAATCAATAAATTCAACTTTTTTCTATAAAAAACGTTTTTTATCCATCACTACTTATGCATCGCATCTTTAAATTATGCCGAAAAATTGCACGCTCATCCTTTCATGAGGCATTCATCATTTTTCAGGAACAAAATTCGGAAAATCTAATTTTTCATGCAAAAAAAAATTTTCTCTCATCTCCATATGGCTATCTCATTTTGAAATACCCCGAAAAAGTTGAGTAATATCATTATCCATCGAAGAAAAAAAAATTATTTCATTTTCGAATGGCCCCTGCATAACAGAAGGATCTAAATAACAAAAAACTTAAAAAATGACTCATTATTCTTCCTCGTGGTACTATTGTATTTTTATTCCAAAAGTATATGAAAAAACGAAAAAAAACTTTTTTTATTCATCAAAATCGGCCAATTTGTTCGTAAGATATCATTTTTCAAAAATTTGAGCTTTTGTTATTGTCCTGGCCAAATAATTAATGTTAAACGAGCAAAAATTTAAAGAAAGTATGTACTCATGTAGTACTTGACTGGGAGCATGCTAATTCAAGATTCTGAGAACCAAAAAATTCCAGGGTAGCTGAGTTGACATGGAATGTCCCATATGCATTCAGGATGTTGGATGATGATAAGGCGAAGAAGAAAACTGAACGTCTTAAAGCTGCTACACGCAGAAAAATCACTTTTGACGATTATAAGAACTGTTTTCTTGATAATGAGCATATTGTGAGAAATCAATATTTAATCCACAGTAAAAAACATGAGTTGAACACTGTAACGGGACATTTTTCATGGGGGTTAAAATGCCTATTACCCTCGCCCTTCTTCCCCTGAATCTAGTTAAACTCAAAAATGCAGAAATCTATGGGCGCCAGGTAATTTTTAACCGGAATTACCAAACCGGAGGAATCTACAAAATCAACTCTACTAATTCGAAAAACTCTAAAACGTACAAAAAAAAGGGAGAAAACTAGATTTTTGGGGAAAGGTAACGGTCCTTGGTTCGCTCAGTGTGCTAGGTTGTGGAGAGAGGGGTAGATTTCAGGTGGAAACGGGTTACCGTCAGTGTGGGGGTTATGGAACACTTTACGAGTAGAATCCACGGTGAACGATATGATACATGATTTTATCTATAATTTAAGGATTTCAACTTTTGCAACAGCTAAAACAATATCTCTGATTCAATTGAAATTTTTTTTCATATTTATGGGGTCAATAGATTAATTAATATTCAAGAAAAGGTGACGCCCAGCAAATGCTTCACTTATGGAACCCCTGAAAACAAAATCTCCCCCTTATGGAACCCTCAAAGGTACCAGTTGTGGAACAGGGAGATTCATATGTGGTTATAGATTTCTCTAGGCTTGGAAGTTGATATAAATACTTTATTCCAACAAAGTAATGTAATAAGAAGAAAAAATATAATAATCGTAATGGGAAATCCATGTTCACTCATGTAAAATATCCACCTAACTAACTGACCTTCCTCTTCATCACCAATAATACACTTCGGCCCTCTTCGCTCTTTCTTAGGTTTCGTGATGCCTCTCTTCTTGTAGAATAATGTTGTTTTTGGAATCTTATATTTTTTACTAATGGAACAAAGTGATTTTCCTTCTTTCACCTCTCTGAGTGCCTTCTGCAACGTATCTTCTGTGTATTTCTCAGTCACTGCCTGCTTCTTCTTATTCATTTTACCCCTAATGGAAAAAATATAAAGGGAATTAGTATAAATTAAAGAGGAATTATTCTCAGAGGACGAAAAGAGGTTGAAATATTTAATTCCTGTGGAAATTACATTTTCAAGAGACGTTCGAAGAGAATTTATAAGAGGTTAGTTTTTTGACACGCGGGGGGTTCGCTAACTGCTTCAAGACCGTGTTGTGGTGTCTCAATAACGGAACCCCATTCTCTTCAATTGAATTAATTATTTTTCTAATTTGTTTCTATGGAATCATCGAGAATAATCCATCTCATGTCACTACAAACACTTTTTAATTCACCAAATACTCACATTTTGGGAGAAAAGTCTCATTGAACACGGCGATGCACTTGCCACGCGAGTGAAACCCAACAACTCAATTCACACATATGAGAGGGAGTCACTCGCTCGCCACTTTTAACGGATTTATTTAAAATGGTTTTCATTGACTCACCTCGACCAAACCTAATCCTAGGAAACGATAAGAGACCATCCTACTATCGAGACGGAATACCCTATAGTTTTAACACGGTTGGGACTTGATTTTCTTAATAAATGCTTCAAAGTGTTCCAGTACCCCCACATGTTCCATAACCCCCACACTGACGGTAATGGGGCAGTCCAAACTACGAAACAGCAAAAAAAAAAGAAGCAGATCGACATTATCCTTAGTGGTTTCACTATTGAAATTTAAGAATCACCAACTTTACTACAAAAAGACATTTCAATTCCCTCAAAAAAATCTAAAAAAAAAGAAAAATCCATAGTTAATAACTAACAATACTGACAATAATAATAATCATAATATTAATTCCGCCCTCTGATAGAAAATGGTCTAATCTGACAAAAAATATTCGAAGAAATTAATATCGTCGATAAATACCTCAAATATGCCGAAATAAACATTTGGGCATATAAATTTTGGGCATTTGGGGAAGTAGAAATACACGCTGATCCCTAAATACTCGACAATTCCGAGAATTGGGGGGAAAGGTATGCGAGCGACAATGAGAGCGAGAGAGAGGAGACCGTATTCATCCATCGATTTTTCATACCAGCCAAAACGGTTGAAATTCCGCAAAACTCAACTCGCCATAACTCGAAAATGGCAGAGTCAAAAATTACGAACCCTGAGACCAAATATCCGGGAGAGTCTACCGAAGACTACAATACCCAAAAAATAATTTTCCCTAAATAATTAGCCGCCCCAGGTTAGTTAATCCCCGAGCGGAATTCTAAACGCTAAAATGCTCGCGTGAAGCGAGAATAGCCACGTGTAAACGTCGTTAGGTATCTGAGGGGAGTCGAGAGGGGGGGGATTCCCCCTCGAGAAATACACGGTGTACACGCCAGCGAGAATGGGCTGGAAATTCGTAAAAACCCAAAATGGAACATCCGGAAATCGGCAGAGCGAATTTTCGGAAACCCTGAGATGAATTACTCAGAGAAGCCCCCCGAACACATTGATCCACAAACCATAATTTTAATTAACTATGTACGCGACCCAAGTCAATTTTAATACGAGTGGAGTTTCTTACGCGCGCAAACCCACGTGTAACGGGAATGGACGCGCTCTAACAATTTGACGTGATTGATTATCCCCTCCGGAGCGGTTTTTCTCCGATANAAAAAACGAACCGATGGAGTACTAGGATGCGGGTTAAGGAGCGTTTTGGCGAAAAGAATGTGACACGAGACACGTCAGTTTTGTCACAATGAAACTAATTTATTTCGAGTCAGTTACGAGTNTGCGTAAAAAATATTCACATAAAAATAACCGCGAGCAAACACTCGATGTATTTATCACGGTAGAGGATTACACGGGGTAGAGATGCACACGATAATTAGAGGTAAAACGTAGAGGAATTTTAGAGGACCACGCTACTCGATAGAACGTCCGAACAGAGAGAGAGTAACCATAATCATAATTCAGAGAGAAGTAGGTCAGCGCTACAGGTGCGTAGTTGGGGCACCTGTATTGGAGCGCGGCCGGTCAGGCAGAGCTAGTCAAGGAGGTGCTGCCACCCCTTGGTCAGATGCGGTATGAGGCTGTTGCCTCAACATTCTCCCCCCCGTCAGGAACCCCGTTGCTGACAGAAGGAGTAGAGCAGTACTCGAGAACCTACTAAGCAGAGAATTAAACATGTCGAGTGAGACCAACTTTAACTGGTAAAGATCGGCAATAGAACCAATTTGGAGATCGGCCTGGTCAACGTCGTCGAGGCGGTCCTAATTGTCACAACTCTGGAGAGACCGTCCTTCCCAGGATGTAGAGCTGTGACACGAGCAAGAGGCCACTTCGATGGCGGGAACCGCTCGTCGTAGAGAAGTGCCAGGCTGCCGACTTTGACTTCGTTGGACGGATGATGCCACTTGGAGATGGACTGGAGCTGCTGCAGATACCCTGTAGACCATTGTTTCCAGAAGAACTGCAGCCTCTGCTGAATCAGTTGCCATCTAGAGAGCCGTCCAACGTTGAGATGATCCAAAGAAGGCTCCGGAAGAGCTATTGGAGCTTCTCCAATGAGAAAATGCCCTGGGGTTAAGCAGGACAAGTCATCAGGGTCTTCCGAGAGCGCTTGTAGAGGCCTGGAGTTGAGAACTGCTTCAATCTGGGTCAGCAGCGTCGAAAGTTCCATGAACCTTGTCCTCAAATCTGGGATCAACCGGTACCTTCAATGGACCATATTGGAGTATTAGGAATCCGTCGTGTTCTGCCCAGCGAAGAAACTTCTGTCCAGCGAAGGATCTCTGTCCAGCGAATGAATTTCCGCTCATTGACTCACTCTGAACTTGGGCCTGCCAACTTCCAAGGAATTCGCGACTCCGATGGATTTGGGAGGAGTCATATTACAGCTCAGCGTGAGAGTTGTATCACGAACCGTTCGAGCGAGATGATACTTCACCGACTTTACCGCTGCTTCCCATTTTCCTCCGAAATGAGGGGCTCCAGGAGGATTGAACGACCACCGCGTTCCATCCTTGAGACATACTGCAGAGAGATGCTGGAATTCCTTGGCGCCAGCAGAGAACAGCTTCTTCAGCTCCTTGTCAGCACCGAGAAAGTTAGTGCCACAATCACTGTAGAGATGTCTGCAGTACCCTCGACGACTTACGAACCTCCTGTAGGCCGCGATGAACCCATCAGCAGAGTAATCCGTGACAGCTTCCAGATGGAGAGCGGACGTGGCCATGCACACAAAAATCACCAACCAGCCTTTCTGGGTCTTGTGACCACGCCCCTTCCACGTCTTGAGCGACACTGGTCCGGCATAATCCACACCAGTGTTAGAGAAAGCCCGATCCGACACAAGACGTGCCACTGGAAGCTGTCCCATCAGCTGTTGAGCTCGAATCCCACGATGACGCGCACATTCAACGCACTTGAGGATGAAGGATCTTACTGGTAGACGATCTCCAATAATCCAGTAAGACCTCCTGAGATGCGCCAACGTGAGCTGAGTTCCACCATGCAGCGTTCGCTGATGAGAGTCCCTAATGAGAAGCTCTGCGAGCGCGGAACCTTTAGGGATGATCGCCTGATGCCTACTCTCTGGTCCTAGAGTTGAGAACTTCAAACGCCCGCCCACTCTGAGAACACCCTGTTGGTCGATGAAGGCCGTGAGCTTGGTCAACGGATGAGACTTCTTCAGTTGGAATCCGTGAGAGATAATGTCACACTCGGCTTGGAGATGAAAGGCTTGAGTCGCCTTGACCCAATAAAGCCGAGCTGCCTCGATGCTTTCAGGGCTAAACACTGCAGGGACAACAACAGCCTTCTTCCTTCCCAACTTCCGCATCATATTCCCTGCAACCGTTTGACAAATTGCTGTGATTCGCAACAATTTGTAGAGAGAGGAATATCGCGTGCAAAGATCCCAGAGACTTGACCTCGCGAGAGAAGCAGTTAGAGTCACCCCAGGCTTCTCCTCGAGATTTGTTGACGGGTCCAATCTTGCGCTCCCTTTCGGCCATTGAGAAGAATCCTTGCGTAGCCATTTTGGGCCCGTCCACCACAAATGATGGGCATTGAGTTGAGCTACCGAAATGCCTCGAGATGCACAATCAGCAGGATTCTCCTTCCCACTGACGTACCTCCAATTCGCTTCCTGCACGAGTTCCTGAATGCTGGCTACTCTATTGTGGACATATTCCTTCCACCTGGAAGGATGAGCACAGATCCACGCAAGAGCAACAGCTGAGTCTGTCCACAAATGTACCATAGCGGTACCAAGGTTGAGCTGAACAATAACGTACCTTGTGAGCTTGGCTAGAATGACTGCGGCGTTGAGCTCAAGACGCGGAATGGTGAGCTTCTTGAGAGGAGCCACCTTGGTTTTAGCAATAGCCAAAGAGATGCTAACACCATCCGCACTCGTCACCTTCAAATAAACCACCGCAGACATCGCTAGTAGAGACGCATCTGAGAAGCCATGGATTTCCACCTGAGATTCCTTCCTACACCCCAGCCAACGAGGGATCGAGAGTTGTTCCACTTGAGACAATTCTTCACGAAATTGAGCCCATTTCTGGACCAGATGCGGGGACAACTCATCATCCCAATCTTTTTTCTCCAACCAGAGTTGCTGGAGTAGAGCTTTCGCACGAATCACCACCGGTGATAGCAATCCTAGAGGATCGAAGAGTTGAGCAATCTCGGACAGAATAATCCTCTTCGTTGTCTTCGTGTCGGCTGAGAGATGGATAGAGAACTTCAATCGATCTGTGTTGGGATCCCATTTCAGACCAAGGATCTTAGTGACGGAGTCCTCTAGCGGCTTCAGACTCTGAGAGAAACCGTCCGGTGTCAGAGAACGAAGTAGAGATGGACTATTCGAGTGCCACTTCGCTAGAGGAAATCCACCGGCCCAGCAGAGTTCCGTCACTTGCTGAGCTACAAGATGGAGATCATCTTCCTTCTCGGCTCCACCACAGATATCATCCACATATCTGCCACTGGTCAACGGTGAGATAGCCAGAGGGAATCGCTGTCCCTCGTCCTTGACCAGCTGGTCGAGAACCCTACAGGCGAGAAATGGAGCAGACTTGGTCCCGTAGGTGACAGTGGTGAGCTGGTAGGTGCTGATCTGGCCCTGAGAATCGCGCCACAAAATTTGTTGAAGAGGCCAGTCTTCCTGATGCACCTTGATCTGACGGAACATCTTCGTGATGTCCGTCATAAAGATGTACTTGCTCTGTCGAGACCAGAGAAGCACGTCAGAGATGTCCTTTTGCAATTTGGCTCCAGTATGCTGAATGTCGTTAAGAGACAACCCTGAGCTTGTCTTACTGGAGCCATTGAACACTACTCTCAGCTTTGTAGTTTCACTACTTTCCCGGAGAACGCAATGATGAGGAAAGTAGTATGTAGGAGCAGAAGAGTGAGATTGCCTGAGAGACGAACACCGACCGGGACCCTGATATGATTGCCCCCCCTCCGGGACCCTCAACCCTCCTGAAGCCGAAGCTTCATGTGCCAAGGTCATCCCGTCAGGTTGACAACCCAAGACCCGAGAAGCATATGAGGCAGGCAGAACAGGAGCACGCACCATGTGCCCCAACTCTTCATACTCCTTGAGAAAATCACTGTAAAGCTGTAGAGAATTCTGATTCTTTCCCAACCTCCTGAGCAGGCTCGAGAGACACGCCTTGGCGCGGCCTAGAGAATCACCGAGCTCTGACGGAGAACGAGCAAGAGGCAGTCGAACAACATAACGCCCCGAGCGATCTCGAACATGGGTGCGCTGAAAGAACTCCTCACAATCTGCCTCTTCCTTCGTGAGAACACCATCATTGCCTTCAGTTTTAGAGACTTCCTCCTGCTGCCAGAACGAGGTGAGAAGATCGCCAAGTTCCTCATTGCTGACAGAGACGTGATTTGAGCTTGCCGCGGGGATCACTGCGGATGTAGGTCCGAGAACCACCCACCCGAAGAGAGTAAGCATCGCTATAGGGGAGTCTGACGGCCCCTTGATAACCTGCGGCTCCACAATCGATCCAAAGAAATCTGCGCCAATGAGAAGATCAACAGGTCTTGACGTCAGATAATCAGGATCAGCTAACTCCAGTCCTCTGAGATGCTCCCAATGTTGAGTTTGAGAGACCGTGAACGAAGGCAATGAAGATGTGAGATGATCGAGTACATAGGCCTTGATGAGAATCTGATTACTTGAATACAGAGACTTGAGAGAAAATCGAGAAAAACCATTAGATGAAGACTTTGATCCACTAATACCAACGACCGGTAGCAAAGCTGGAGATACCGATAAGCCGAGCTTCCCAACAAGGTCATTTGTAGCAAACGTCAGCTCTGAACCAGTATCCAACAGCATCCTAACCTCGTGAGAAGAGCCATCGTCCAAGACGAGCGAGGCTAGCGCTGTGGCGAGAATAACACCTGGTCTGAGCTGCAGAGAGATATCACGATTGATCGATGCTACAAACGGAGAATTACTCGCCAGAGTCGGCCGTAGAGAATGGTCACATATCGACGACGACTCTGGCGCAATCGTTGGTAGAGTAGATCATGGTTGAGCCATGTCAGGCCTCGAGACAGTGGACTGTATCGGTTGGTTGGACTGAAGAGCCTGCGATGTGTGAGGAGCCTGCAGAGTTTGATGAGGCTGAGGAACCCCTTGCTGTGCCGACTGAGGGCGATTGATATGAATCATCGAGTGATGATTCTGTCGACACACGACACAAGTCTTCTTGAGGCTACGGCAATTCTCTCTATTGTGCCTCCCCAAGCAATTAAAGCAGCGACGCTTGAGGACTACAAACGATCTCCTCTCTGTAGGAGATAAAGCCTTGAATTTTGGACATTTGTCCAGAGAATGCTCCTCTTCACACATCGGGCAAGCACGAAAACACATCTCCGCCCAACCTTGAGACTGCGACCTTTGAGCAGCTTGAGACGTACTGCTAGTAGAGACATTCACCCCTGCAGGCTGCGACGCTGGATTAGCTGACACGTTGAGCACTCGGGCTGGTTGAGCTCCTTGGCTAGGTGGATACACTTTGGTCGGCCTAAGCTTCGAAGCCTGTTGAGGATTCGTAGAGAGAGACCGAGAGGTAGCCGACTGAGATGGAGGAGCGTGCATTTCAATTCTCTCCCTCGCCCTGGCCCGGCTGAGAACAAAGTCCTTGAGTGTCGCATAAGTGGGAAAATCCGTAGACGAGCCTATCTCTATTTCCCAATCCTCCAGCGTCTTGGAGTCCAGCCGACCTGTCACGAGATGGACAAGCATGTCGTCCCAATGCTTGACAGGACGTCCGAGAGACTCCAAAGCATTCAACGCTTCAGCTACAGAGTTGAGAAGTACGTTAAACTCCCTGGCTGAGCGATTGACGACCTTTGGAGCAGAGAAGAGCTTCTCCAACTGAGTGGAGATGAGCAACCTTTCGTTGTCGTACCTCGACAAGAGAGTATTCCACGCTGGCATGAAGGAGTCTTGCGTCACTGGCAAGGTAGAGATGAGCTGCTTGGCCTCGCCAGTGAGAGAAGTGAGTAGATAGTGGAATTTCTCCACGGTAGAGAGAGAAGGATTACCGACAACCATAGAGAGGAAGAGATCCTTGTACGGAGTCCACTCCGAGAACTCCCCTGAGAATGTCGGCAGAGAAATCTTGGGCAATTGCCTCTGAGTCACCTGCGCCGATTGAGTTGTGGCAGATGGCCGACGGAACGACTCAGAGAGGTCAATTGACTCGTCCAGTCCTTTGATCAACCCCATAAACGTAGTTCGAGCGGCTGAATACGTCACGAGACATTTATCATAGACCCCCTCTTTCACGTACGCATGGTCGAGAACTTCCTCATTATCTTTTGCCGTCAACAGCTTGAGATGCAACGCGTCGAACATGCTCCAATGATTCTCGAGCATGTCTAGCTTGGACTGAAGCTCAGTCACCGTGAACTCGTTCACATTTCCGGCGACAGATTCAGCTTTCAGGCTCTCAATGAATTTCGCCCTGCTGGCCTGGATCAAGATTCTCCCCTTAAAGGACATGTTCACGCTAGAGAAATGCAAGTAAGCGAGAGAACGTCAACAAAAAACTCATAAAACAAGCGAAAATAGAGAAAATCGCAGCCAGCAGCAGCTTCAGCAATTACAATTTACTTGCGCACTACGAGGAAACGAAAAATAAGCAGAGAAAAACAACAGCTCACACTCCAAGCAGCAGCTAACAGCAGCAAAAGCAGGAAAAGTCAATAAATGAGAATAATATAATTAACTTTCCTTTGAGAAGGTCTAGTAGATGTAGAGATGCTCCAAATACAGCAGAGAGGTTCCGTCGGCAAAGCTGTAGGCCTAAAAACCACGTGTCGTGCGTCAAAATGGCCGGTCCTGTCAACTGAGGGTGTGGCCTGGTGGGTGGAGTCTTGTAGACGTCGAGATGGGCGGAACGGAGGGCGGCACGGTGGGCGGAGCAATCGAGTCTTGGCGTCCCCGGACTTTAACCCACGTTTTACCCAGAACGCACTTAGCACAATTGTTCACCAAAAAACCACTGAATTAACCACGCATCCGGCTCGAAGGACTAATGTTTCGGCGAGAAAGTCACAAAAAACGAACCGATGGAGTACTAGGATGCGGGTTAAGGAGCGTTTTGGCGAAAAGAATGTGACACGAGACACGTCAGTTTTGTCACAATGAAACTAATTTATTTCGAGTCAACACAGTTACTTGCGTAAAGAATATTCACATAAAAATAACCGCGAGCAAACACTCGATGTATTTATCACGGTAGAGGATTACACGGGGTAGAGATGCACACGATAATTAGAGGTAAAACGTAGAGGAATTTTAGAGGACCACGCTACTCGATAGAACGTCCGAACAGAGAGAGAGTAACCATAATCATAATTCAGAGAGAAGTAGGTCAGCGCTACAGGTGCGTAGTTGGGGCACCTGTATTGGAGCGCGGCCGGTCAGGCAGAGCTAGTCAAGGAGGTGCTGCCACCCCTTGGTCAGATGCGGTATGAGGCTGTTGCCTCAACAATTATCCCCTCCGGAGGGGTTTTTCTTCGATAGATTCGCATAAAAGATCTTTAATCAACATAATAAGCCGATGCACAGTGTGATCGGAGCCGGGTTTGAGCCGGGAATAACCCCAAAAAGGAGAGAAATCCCCTCGAATAACCCACCAAAAATCACGAAAACCACCCAATCATGAGTGAAAAAAAGGGGGGGGGGATCGGCACCTCACAATTTGGATTATGCGTCACAATCACCGTTTTAACGGAATAAAATGCGACGTACGGGGCTGAAGACCCCGTAGTCGATTAACTAAAAGCCGAAATGAATTCGGAAAAATAAATAAACCGAACTAAAACTCACTTTGGGTTTCTTACCCCTCTTTGGGGTGTTCTTCGCCATCGTGTAGATAGTATGATCCAAGTAGCGGCACTATAGTCCCAAGATAGGCACTGTACTGGCACTAGTTCCGGTGAGGTCAAGGGCCAACGTCAAACTGCCGAACTCACGACCGTCTCGAGACACCTCAGAGCGCGGAATTCAACGCTCAATCATCCGAATTTTGATTGGTGCGGACACGCCCCTCGAAGGTGCCAATCTAACGACAATTAATCGTGACTCTCACGACCTGGCGCGATTATTCAAATCTCACCTAACATTTTTCTAATCACCTAACACAAAACTTGTTCCTTTTTATTAATTGTTACGTGAGACTAGGCCGAACTGATTGTCGTTCGGATAATTACTAAGGGTCTTTGGCGCTTCCCACGGATCGGATCTCCGGGATTTTCGGGGTTAAAAGACAAGTTACCAGCACTTGTTATTACTCCACTATTAATTCATTCTCAACTCATTTTTCTCATCGAAAACCCCAAGGCAACCTGGCGATTCCTTGGAGACGATGGTTGCACTCGCTCCGAACGACCTTCCACCCATAACAAAAAACGTAACCAATTAACCCCTGAAAATCCAACGAAATTGGAGCGCCGGCATTTCAGCCGGACCTAATCGATTACCCGCAAGATTAACAATAGGGTGAAACCCATAAAAAGAACCGGATGACTCTATAATTTTGGCCCTCCTTCACGATAATTTTTCTGGGCCCTCAAAGACGCGTAATTACTAATCTTTACTGATAAACGGAACCGATAATTCTAACTGGAAATAACCCACTCGGAAGTGGATAAGGGACTCTCACTCTCTCGCTCTAGGATTCTTACCACGGATTTTAATTCAACGCTGTAGGAGTCTCGCTGTTTCCAGATCGTTCTTAGTGTTCCTAGCGAATATCCCCACATGTTCGTTACAACACAATCTGTCAGAAGAAATTAGTATTAAGTTGGGAAGATGATAGGCGTATGATTTCACCCTATACAACAGATACTCTACCTTGAGGGTATATCAAACCATTTGTATAATTAGATATTGATGTTTCCATAGATTTTATGTTCAGAATTAAGATTGAAAATAGTACATTAGAGTATAAGGGCACAAATTTCGTTTTCGACGAATGTGAAGTTTACAGGCCGAGCCGAAGGCGAGGTCCGTATTCGCATTCGTTGAAAACGAAGTTCATGCCCGAGTGGTCTATACGATTTTATGCCACCGTGCAGAAGTCGAATTTGAAGCACGCTGCGCGAAGCGCAGCGTGCGATAAACTCTACTTATTGCACAGCGTGCCATAAAGAAAGAAATATTAGGCATACAAATAAGTTTTAGGATACTTCAATTCTGTGTCATGAAAGTAGTTCAAAGTTACCGCTTACATATGAGGTGTACAAATAAGTTTTAGGACACTTCGATTGCGTGTCATGAAAGTAATGCAAAGTTACCGCTTACATATGATATGGTGGTGTTCGTTATGTAGTATCAATACATAAGGGAGTCATAAACATAACCTTGAATTCTGTGAATAAAACATGCAGACCGATAAGCTATTTATTAGACATTGCATTCGCTATGAATTCCATCAAGGAAAAACTGTTAGGAAAGCATGTCAATCGATTTGTTCTGTTCTTGGGGACAACATTGTATCTAAAAGTACATGTGAGTATTGGTATACGTGATTTAAAGAAGGTGATTTCGACGTTAGTGACCGTGAACGTACCGAGGTCCCTGTAAGGGTGGATGACCAGGAACTGCAAGCATTGCTGGATAAAAACTCTTGCCAGATGGAAAAACAACATGCAAAACAGCTTGGAGTAACTCAACAGACCGTTTCCTATCGCTTAAACGCAATGGGAAAGATTCGAAAAGGAACAAACTGGGTGCCACACTTTTTGACTCAAGAAAATAAAGATAGCCGACTTGAAATATGTCTGAATCTTTACAATAAGCAACATAGAAAGTCTTTCTTGTGAAAAATTGTGACCGGCGATGAAAAGTGGATTTATTTTGATAATCCAAAATGCAAATATCATTAGGTTAACCCCGGCGAGCCGACAACATTAACACCGAAGCGCAATATTCACTGTAAGAAGTACATGCTGTGTATATGGTGGGATATGAAAGGCGTGCTGCATTATGAACTTTTGAAGTCTGGCGAGACAGTTACTGCCGATCGCTATCGTCAACAATTAATAAGATTGAACCAAGAAATTGAACAAAAACGTCCATTTACTGGCAAAGGAAAACGTCGAGTGAAATTGATCCATGACAACGCCAGGCCTCTTGTGGGTAAACCGGTCAAAGATACGTTACTGGCTCTTCGATGGGAAGTTGTGCCATACTCGGCGTACTCACCAGACTTAGTTCCAACTGATTTTCACTTGTTTCAGAAGATGCAAAACGAATTGACTGATGTAGGATTCCAAACATTTGAAAAAGTGCGAAAATGGGTCGATAATTTCCTCGCCTCGCAAGATGAAACTTTCTTTGCGGAAGACATCCGTGAATTACCTAACAGATGGCTGAAGGTCATTTAAAATGATGGAGATTATTTGGATGAATAAATGTAGTTTACTTTTTTTCGAAAATGAATTTTAAATTTTTTGCCAAGTGTCCTAAAACTTATTTGTGCACCTAATATATGCAACAAAATTTTGTCTTTTTTTCAATTTTATTTCCATTCAACAAATAACCGCATTTATACACATAGTATAAGTAAGGAAAACAATATATAAATAAATAAATAACCAAAAAATTCTATATATCAGACTTATTGATCCAACTATTATGAGAATCATCAAAGCCTAACCACTTGACAAACAATTTATTTCCTTGTTTTTTAATCACTTTTTCAATAAGCTACACATCAGGATAGGCAACTTTAGCTAACTCTTCCTCATAAAAACTACATTCAATTGGTTTGTCCTGATAATCCATCAGTTTATGAGTAATTGGTTCAGTCCTCCTTCTGCGACTGATTTTGAAAATTTCAGTTGTCCAATTCGGTGTATAACCTTTTTCAAAGATATGTTTATATTTGCTAATTCTCACTTTGTCATTAATTTTGAATTTCGGTTCTTTAACTCTATTATTCAGAAATTTTTCATAAATTCGGTGATGAAGGAACTTTTAATTGGTACTGTTCACATCCTTTGGATTCATCTGAATTGTTCGATGTTTTGTGTCATTATAAGATAATATGATTGTTGGAAGTATATCCAACCATCTGTATGATCTTTGAAGAGAAATTTTTTTCCACATTCTCTTTTTTAATTTGCGGTTGATTCATTCACAAATCGATGCTTTCAAATTACTAGTTGTGACGAAATTCCAGGCGAATTCGTCACCTGCGGAACTCCAGGGTATTTATGTATAGAAAGAGAGAGAGAGAGAGAGAGAGAGAGAGAGAGAAAGAGTAAAATTTTATAAACCGTTACCTTTTTGTCGCGATAAAAATATATACGGAGAATTAGAGCTACCTGCTACCTTAACTCTACTTCAGAGCTACCTTAAGTTCGGAAAACTACTTAAATTGGTTACCTATCGCGTGAATCGATTCCCTAAAATTTTTGAACAATATTCATTAAATAACTTCATTAAATAAACCAGATATTTTGCAGATATTTCTTTTTTTTCGAGTCATTTTGTTGAGTGAAAGTTTAGTAATTTTGAAATTTTCCTACGTAAATTCGGTTAAGGATCAGGATATCACCGTGGAATATTTGGCCAAGATAATGTGCTACCCAGTGTTTCCTGTAACCCTTTTTGGTTTGTCGATAGAGTGAGTACATAGGTCGAGTTGAAATGCTTGCGCTCCCTTGAGCGAGAGTGTTAGGGCTTTCAGTTGGAAGGCCGTGGAGACGATTGCCCAGTCGTCGAAACGGATCGCCATTGGGCTTTTAGTTTAGTTAAGTTTGCGTTTGAGTTTTCGTTGGTAAAGTCCTAATTCCTCTCCGGAGAGTGCCCTCTGTAGATAAGCTACCTTATTCCGATCGTAGATGGAGTGAAGATCCGCTCAGCCATCTCAGTTTCACGTTGAGTTCAAGTAATTTCAGTTTTTTTCCGTTAAAATAATCAGAATCAATTCTAGGAAAATTTAAATTTAAATCTTTAAATATTTCGCGCACAATTACCCCGGGAATCGATAGTTCGCATCTCCGGCACTCGAGTCAGCACCGTACGGGGCTAGTCTCCCCCAGACTCCCCACCACTATGCAACAGGCCCGAGCGGACACACGCGATAGTCGCCATTAGAGTATCCACCCGGACGACTAAGAGTGAGGTACGAGTCGATCTAGCTCCCTGAACCAGTTCTCTTTCGAGGTAATTCTCGAGGCCCCGTGATCCAAATTCAGTCAAAATCAACGCACCAGACCATGGTAAGTACGCGTGTACTTATGTAGGAGTGATTAAAAGTGAAATAGTGCGGTTTTTCGGTAAAGCAGTTGGACCACGCGGAATGGCGTCGCTA
>NW_021680495.1:222106-224289 GCF_001412515.2 Diachasma alloeum | reverse complement strand
GGAATGATGCCAACACCGATACTCATGGTTTGAAGGGTAGGAAATCCTTTTAACAAACGCAAATGCTCCCTGGAAGCTACCTAAAATTATCTAGTTAATGATTAGGCTACCTGAATAAATCAAAACATTAATAATGCTACCTACCATAACGTTTGTGCAAAAATTCAGGCTTTATGCGTCTCGCTACGGCGATTGATGCCATTCGCTACCTACTTCATTGCTACCTTTTTGCTTGCTACCTTTTCTCGCTCTCTCTACGTAATTATTCTATGCTACCTATTTCTTTATATTTCTCCGACTCACAAGAGTTCTGGAGGAAAAATGATGCTACCTTTTTTTTGCGTTTTAATGCTCTCTAGCGTTCGTTGAGTTTTGGATTCCGGTTGGGCATGGGGACGCTATCCTTTTAGTTATCTTTACTTTATGGTTGGAATCCAGAACAATAAAATTATCTAAGCTCTCTTACGTTCATGAATAAGCTACCTATTATTTTGGAAATTATTGGAGACCGTAAGCTACCTATTTTCATGGAGAAAACCTCCATTTCCGGGTTAGAAACGCTGCTTTTCGGTAAATCAGCCACGTGGCTGATTCACGCTCCCTAGCTCATTTTTGCTACCTTTTAGGTGAATAAGATTCCCAATTTTAATGGGTTACAAATGGCATAAGAATTAAGTAAACCATTACAAAGTCACTCCATAATTCGTAATTCGATTAATTACAGTCGAAAATAAGAAAAATTAGTACCTTTTCGTGAGCTCTCCTTTTTTTTTATTTCGCGTAGTTACCTCATCCGTTCTCTCTCTCGCACGTACGCTACCTTCCTATAGTCTCTCTCTCTCGGATTCGTGTTCCCCTCGTGGACAATACCTTTGCTTCTCTCTATCAGCTTTGGATTGGGATCGCTTTCTTTTTCATACTTAAAATTATTATTCGCATCTTTCGAGTCTTTTTGGAGTTTAATGGATCATTTCAGAGTATTTAAAATTATTTTGAGTCACACTGATGTAATCTTGTGTTTGTACGAATTTACGATTTTGTATTAATATCGGCAATAGCGAAACACGTCAGTACAATTGTGTTTATTATTCAATGTCGACCTTACCTATCCCGTTTGGAATTTAAGACATTGGTTTATTGGTTTCTCGATCGATGATTGGTTTTGTTAATTGATGTTCTCGTCCACGAATCCACCCCTCTCTCCACGACCCGCACACTGAGCAGCCGAGTAAATCCCGTACCCTCGTAATCCACATTTCTGCGTATGGTTTGCGATATGTTTCTTGTCGTTATTGGATTTTTGGGGACAATCAGTATTTAGTTTTAAGAAAATACGGTTCCGTTTGCGGTTTGTCGATTCCGCGTTGCTAAAAATCGGCTGGCGCCCTAAATACACGAAATAAGGATTGGATGAGCTGCTGATTGTTCCCGAAGTCCAGTGTTAGCGTTATGGTTTTTGGCGTTTCAGACTTGTCGGATTACGAGAACGAAGGTAATGAGTTGGCCGTGTTTGGATAATCGAGACTTCTGGGTTAGGGTTTATTGAGTGTTTGTTGAGGCCAAAGAAAAATCATTACATAGTATATGTCGAATAGAATTTTATATCAAATTTTTGCATAAGATTCTTGAATTCTTTGTTATAGAATTCTTTTCCTTGATCAACATGTAGCTTCTGGGGTATGCAACCTTGTTTGAGCACAGATTTCATAGCTTTTGTTACATCCGATCCACTTTTGGTTTTGATTGGTAATGCCCAAGCATATTTGGAAAAAATATCAATAATTGTGAGAACTTTACATCCATTATTTTCTTTAGCATATGTTGACATCACAACAAGATCCGTTTGCCAAGTTTCATTGAGAGATCGTATATGCACTCGACTTCTAGGATAGTTTCTACGTGCCGGTCTGTGAAATTCCTCAACTAGAGCTTCTTTTTCCGTCTTGAATTTTTATTTTTTTCCTTTTATTGTCAAAGTCATTTCCAGTCAACGTTTTCGTACTCCTCTTGAGGCGTTTCACTTCATTTCCACTATCTGAATATTCTGGTGCAGCTGTTATATTGTTAATAGTATAGTAAGGCCGGTTCTGGATAAAAAACGTTCAAAACGACCCATCTGAGAATGGCAAACGGGGGGGTGGGGGGTTGGCATCCGAATGCTGCCTCAGACATGTGGGGGGGGG
>NW_021680495.1:215173-222053 GCF_001412515.2 Diachasma alloeum | reverse complement strand
TATAAACAATCGTGATCGACCTTGATACCGCTTGGTGGATCGCTGGAGAGTTGAATCGATGTCGAATGCAATCCCACTGAATGAAAAAAAAAGTTTCCAGAGAATTTTCAAATGTTTTATCGTTTTTGGGAATAATAATAATTTCAGAAAAATGTATTGATCAGGAATATGATAGAAATGATTTTTTCTCAAAATTTGATATGCAGTGTTTGGAGGTGAGTTGTGGCTGAGCGTTTATGTTTATCGGCCGTCACGTGTGCGTAAACAAAACTTCTCCCCACAGCGCTCGGTGAATCGTTGAAAAATAAGAAATCTAACTGCATGTGTAATTTTCATATTAACATAGAAAAATGATTCTCCATGGACAAATGTTCATTATTGTTTGAATGAATATTAAAAAAAAATCCTTCTATTTAATTATGCACAAGTCGTCTGTCCGATTATTCCAAAAGTTTCAGTTATTTGTTTACATGAAGGCACGTGCGAGTCTGTCAGCTGAGCGGGGCGGCAATGATCGCTGGTGGAGAAAAGTGTGACGTTGCGATGAAACAACGTCGATTCAATATATATATGCGATTGAGAGGATTTATCAATGCGGAATAAAGCAGACTGTATATTCCACCGATTAGAGAGAGAAGATGTGGCTCCAAGAGTGTGTGAACACCTGAAATTATTCTTTGTTGAAGGAATAGTTGAATAACACATTATTAATTTAAAAAAAATGCACCTTATCAAATTTGAAATTTCAGATTATATTTTTTAAAAGATGAAAATTGGAAGATACAGAATTAATCGATGATGATGAGGAACAACAATATTTTACATAATTTAATTTGTGGAATGTCAGTTTTCAGTCAAAAAAATTTCATTGAAATCACTTTCTTTGGTTTTGAGATGTTGGTAATTGTCTTCGACCCACTTTTTCAAACGATACACATTGGCCAAAGCACAGTGGATTTTCTGATCACGTGTGTTGATGTTCTGATGGATTTTCCGATGAGAACAGTCTTTGATATTGTAGTTACCAATGTTTGGACAATTGTAATCATCCAAATTTATGAGTACATGTGACTTTCCCACCAGTTTCTCCAAGTCTGTGATTTTCTCTAACCCTTTCATATAAATTTTTGTTTGCTTCTTCAAGAAACTGTCAAAAACTTTCCCAATATCATTGTAAACACATTCACCAGTATTCCACAATATTCCATGATGATTACGAGTCAGCCATCTATTGGTTATTACATCCTGCGTCTCCAGATCACTCCAGGCACATGGTGGTTGGAAAACAATGTGGATATGAAGCGAACTCTCATCAACTGGTGACTGAACTGACACTACACCCAACTCTTTCAAAACAAAATGTCCTCATCTGCGGCATCCTTGAAAATCAATAATTAATTCCATGATGATAATCACTCGAAGATTAAAGAATGTCTATTGCCAATTTGTTCTCTGACAGGCAACAGAGGGAGAAGGACCCCCTCTTATACACTCCATGGACTGTCATTGATTATCCCCCCACCTTCATCTGATTTTCAACTTTTTATGTCTCGCCATCAAAATAAAGTTGAAAGAGACCTCATCCGACGAGGTATCACTGCTATCAACGTTGAATATGCTCACCACATGGTCATCTTCTACCCCATCTTCCCCCTCATCGTCCCTCATTGGACTCACATAAATCTCTGGCATCCTCGCTCCATCAGCTTGCTCCATCGCTCTCATCTCCTCCAACGTTTCTATATCTGCACTGCTTCCTACCTCATTGCATGAGTCACATTNGAAGGACCCCCTCTTATACACTCCATGCACTGTCATTGGTTATCCCCCCACCTTCATCTGATTTTCAACTTTTTATGTCTCGCCATCAAAAATAAAGTTGAAAGAGACCTCATCCGAAGAGGTATCACTGCTATCAACGTTGAATACGCTCACCACATGGTCATCTTCTACCCCATCTTCCCCCTCATCGTCCCTCATTGGACTCACATAAATCTCTGGCATCCTCGCTCCATCAGCTTGCTCCATCGGTCTCATCTCCTCCAACGTTTCTATATCTGCACTGCTTCCTACCTCATTGCATGAGTCACATTCAGGGGAAGTTTTACCCTCACATGAGCTGCAATCAGGAGATGTTCCCTCATCTGCCATAGGTCCCTGGACGAAGACGTACACATCGTCTTTTTTAACCAGAATAGTACGCACACCAACAAACGATAGATAAACATCGGTGATGCCATCCATTTCCTCAATAGCCCTCATGATGTGTGTCAACAACGTTGGCATGGGCAATTGCATGAACCATTTGAAGGGTATGAGGACATTCTCTAGGATACGATGATAGGCCTCATCCATATTCCATGTTGCAACATCCTCAAAGGATGTATACGATTTCTCACATATCTCAAAATCTATATGATGCGACATTTTGTCTATTGAACACGTAAATTGATAACTTTCACAAATAACTTTTTCAAATGAATGTAAAAATCCTGTTTCTTCTGTTCAAACTGAGTGAATAATAATTACGATGTGGTACTATCGAAATTCAATGGTGAATTGACTATTTTTATGAGAGTTTATACAAGCTGATGTCATATGAGGAGAGGGAGGATGGGGTTTCAAAGAATCCAAGTATACCGAACGTGGTGCAGTGATTTTGTATATATTATCAACGTCGATACTGGCATAGAGGGCACTCTGCTATTGGTGGAGGCGTTGGACTGAGTGGTATTGTACACAATGAAGACCAATGCGTGCGACAATAGCGTAAACCAGTGATGCTTGGATCTCTCTTCATCATCTCTGGCAATTTCTCCCAAGCTGCATCAACAGTGTCCTTGGCAACGGTTGCAATGAAGTGTTTGGGGAGATAAGAAATTTCCTGGCTTGTCAACGAATTCAAATGTTGATTTTCACAAAACTTTTTCAAAGATTTTTCTAGAGACTCAGCTTCACATTATCCACCGCACAATAGTAGTGGACAGGACTTCCATCATAAAGGCTATGATGATATGTACACTTTTTTTCCTCCTTCAGGTAATTCAGAACTGGACAACCAAGATCGTTCAAATCGTCAACTGGTATATCTCTCTTGAGGATCCGATCCACCCACTTCTTCTTCTCAGCACCTTGGACGTAGATGTGTGGGCCATACTCCACCATACGATTGACAAAATCACTTAATCCCTGGTACTCAATATCGCCGGGAGTTTCCCAGTGCTGCCCGTGATGATGACGTGACAACCACTGATTTGTTTCCTTATATTTAGGTAGCAAATCATCCCATTTGCGAGGTGGGTCCACCAAGAGCCCAGTCATGGAGAAAATTTCCATGTTCATTAACTTCCAATACAGATATTGCGAATTCTTTCACAATGAACTGATTTCCAATATCTTTAAAACCCTCAATATCAATAACTACCGCCATAGTGCTGTTGTTCAGATGCGAAACTGACTGAGATCACCCCTCTATCTTCATGTCTTTATGCGTTGTCATTTAGCATCATGGCGGATCGGTTGAAATTAGCCCTCTCCACACGTTTCTGCTGGAGGAGTAGATGAAGCGTTGTCTCGAGACAGTCACGTTTTTACAATATTAATTTAATAATTTTTGTTATTGTCTGGCCAACTCGCAATGATGAAGTCTGTCAGACGGAATTCGAAGAAAAAAAAACTTTTTAAACATCACAGAGGGTGAATACCTCTCTTGCGAGCGCAAACCGTTGTCGATTGTTCCGCGAAGAATTTTTCAGTTGACTTTCTTAGAAATATAATGATGCAATCGGCGGCACCCCTGTGGAATGATCTCAGAGGGCGCAAGCTACGCCCCAACATGAAAGAGTCACGTTTTCATAATATTAATTCAATATCCGTTATGGTGGGATGATTACATTCCATAGTGTGTCCGGTTAGCATTTCTACTGGTCCCATGGTACGATGACCGTTGGACAAAATGACGGTTAAACAAAATGGCGGTTGTGGTGGAGGTATGCCAAAAGCGATCTCTGACGTATGAGATCTGGTGGCTTTATAAGCAGCCCCCCAGACCCACTGTTCGGTACATTCCGATTCAACGAGCTAAGGTGCATAGAGCTCTCCTTTTGTGTGATGTCTGATCACGAAATAATTTCAACTTTAGAAATCGTTACAGTTCGTCAATTCATTCAAAATACGAAATTCACCGAGAGATTTAAGAGAAATGTGGAGAACGAGACCATCGAATCAATTCTCTCTGCAGAGTCAGATGACTCTGACAACGAGAGCTCCACTGATGGTGAGTTGGTAGTTGGGCTGATAGACCTTTCCGGAACATCTTCGTGACCCTTTGGTGAAAAAAAGTGTGGTGGCCGATTTTATAGAGAAATTAACGTCTCAGAGTAGAGTTATAAATGAGCGTGAGTTAGCAATACGCAAACGTGTGAAGAATCTTGAGGGCAAACTGAAGGAATTCTGGCACAAGATCGGAGAGTTGAATAAACAATTAAATAGATCTAATGAAACGGACAATAGCTGAAGCGCTTCATAGGCCAGCTCGAAGAAATTTCAAGCGACGACATGTTGACGTTCGTGGACTGGATGAGACGTGGCAGGCTGATCTTGTGGAAATGATTCCATATGCGATCTCCAACAAAAATTACCGATATCTCCTCACTGTCATAGATATTTTCTCTAAATACGCCTGGGCCATTCTCACCAAGTCAAAAAACGCTGCTGATGTCACAAGTGCTATGAATAAAATTTTGAAAGAAGGCCGTGTTCCCACAAAGCTACACGTGGATCAGGGCAAAGAGTTCTACAATAAAGATTTTCAAGCTCTCATGAAAAAGAATAAAATAAGCATGTACTCAACCTTCAGTAATGTCAAGGCATCCATATGTGAACGTTTCAATCGAACGCTGAAGAATAAAATGTGGAAGCAGTTTTCTATTCTTGGGACTTACAAGTGGATTGACATTGTTGATGATTTAGTAGCTGAATACAATAATACAAAACATCGTACCATCAAAATGAAGCCGAAAGACGTCACAATCAAGAATGAAAAATCTTTGTTGAAACATATATATGAGAAATTACCGATAAATCGTACGAAGAAAATCAAATTCAAGGTTGGTGATAAAGTGCGAATCAGCAAGTATAAAACAATTTTCGAGAAAGGATATACCCCCAACTGGACAACAGAAGTTTTCACAATTCAGAAAGTACAGAAGACCAATCCTGTCACCTATAAACTTGTGGATGGGAAGAATGAAGCAATCAGAGGAGGTTTTTATCAGGAGGAACTGAGTGGAGTGAAGCATCCAGATGTGTTTCTTGTGGAGAAAGTGTTGAGAAGGAAGGGGAAGAAAGAATTTGTAAAATGGTTGGGATTTGATGATACACATAATAGTTGGATAGATGCTAATCAAATGTAATTTTTTGAAATAAAAAACAAAATATTTTCTCGAAACTGTGTTGATTTATTCATGATATCCATAAGGTACAGTATCTGTCGAACCAGGTGTTATGATTCTCTTGTCATCATTAGAACTCAAGGCTAATTTTTGTTGTTTTACAGTGTAAACTTCATGTTTTTTACTCTGAATCAAAAATTGATGTTTTAAGATTTTTTTGCTGAAAGAGCCTTTTTTTATCATCTTCAAATGTAATTGTCCTCAATGTAGCTTTTTTCACACCTTTCGCTCGTTTTTTCTCTTTTAAATCACCCAAAACCTTGAAAGTATAGAGTTTGGCACGCAGGCCTATAAAATCAGTCATAATTTCCCCTTTACATTCATCTTTCATTAAACCTTTCACTTTTTTATTCACTCTTGGCATTTGAAAAAAATTCTCTGCGGGATAATCGGAAGTATCAAATTTCGTAATATCTCGTTTGATAAACTCATAAATATCAGGAACATTCAAACGATATATAAGACTGTCTGTGTCAGTGTACATTAATTTTGAATACTCACCAAACACTTGTTTCACATAGTTATAATGAAAATCGTAGATATAAATTTTCGACAAGTCCAAAATGGCGAATCCAATATAGATTGGTTTATTAAAAGTGATTCGCGTGCGATTCATTTTGGGCAGAGCGATGCGAGCTCTTGCCCCCCACCTTCCACCCCGCTCGGTGACTAATTTGACATCTTTGTGCTTCCTTACATTCTCCATGGTTTTCCCAAAAACAGCATTATTCATTAATTTGAAGAAATTCTTTTCAAATTCACTCGTCGATTTTTTCCGCATGTCTGTGTTCAGGTCAATATAGGGCTTGAGTCATGTTGCTTGCTTGAATTCCAATATTCGATGGATCCTCGTCAATTTCATTCCAAGATTTAAACTTTGTTTCAAATTTCTGTAATGTATACCATAGGATTTTTTGGCATACAAANATTTCTGTAATGTATAACATAGGATTTTTTGGCATACAAAGTAGTCATTAACTTGGTATTCTTGCGATTTGGAGGAACAAAATGTTCAGGGTATAGAGGTAGGTCCTTGTGTGCATCATGAAGTTCTCTGGGATATTCCAAGTCTACTTCCAATATATATCCAGTTGGAGAATCATCAGGTACATGAAGAGCATTGAATCCTTCGGGATTTTCCCACTCAAATGCACCACAGGGTAAGTATTGACTCATCGCTGCACCGTACAAATGATTTACATCAAAGTATATAAGATATGATTCCTCTTCGTTTGGATTGTAATTCTCACCCATATAACGATTATTGGCATGAGTATTACGATTAGTGCACTGAGCTACTCCTCCTCGGATACCTTTTTCAATGAATAAGAGTTTATCAACGTCTGTGAAAAGTTCAATCTCCACACCAGTGCATCTCAACATTGCATCGAACGCAAGTCCAGGTGCTGTATAATAATGCAGTGGAT
>NW_021680495.1:211621-215098 GCF_001412515.2 Diachasma alloeum | reverse complement strand
GGAAATTCTCAAAAATATCAGCCAGGAGTAACACATCAGTTTTCAGATACAAATCAGAATATTCACCAAGTGTTGAGAGACCAAATTTCTCCCAAACTTGACACGCATGTGCATAATCGTTATTTGAAATCATTTGGTTGTTCAGTGCCAAAAAAAAAGCTTCTCTTAAGGGCAGTTCTCGATCATCCAATTTATCCCAACTATCCAAGTATTCATAGGGAAATACAC
Organism: Diachasma alloeum; assembly: GCF_001412515.2. Taxonomy (NCBI): domain Eukaryota; kingdom Metazoa; phylum Arthropoda; class Insecta; order Hymenoptera; family Braconidae; genus Diachasma; species Diachasma alloeum. The sequence goes on along the minus strand of NW_021680495.1, from coordinate 214,870 downwards.
CCTTCCTCATTAATAAATGGAATTGTTCATCATCATCACAATGAGCCAGTGTAATAGTCTTGTCTACATCAGTCAGGTCTGATGCCAATTGTTCCAAGCTACTTGCCATAAACCTGAACGAATCGATGAATCTCAAGCTAACTTTCGTCTGTGGAATAGATTTCCTGAATGAGATATATCTCTCTTTGGTTAGTGGAAGCAACGCTAGCGGTCCCTCAAAATATTTTACCAAATCTTTAATCAAAAAATGTGCATCATAGCCTGAGAGATTATGAAAACTTATGGGGATATCTTGTGAATTTTTGTAATTTATATTGCAACCAGCATGCGCCGCTCCACGATACCTGCCTGTGAAGTGACAATGGTCTCGATGTTTTATATCTGTGGAACTGAAAGGCTTCTCACATATATGACACACTCGAGCAGTTGCAAAGTCTCGCGATATTTCGTCGGTAAGTGGTTCCATTGGTACAACAGTCTTCAATATATCATTTACCATCTCTCCCGTCTTCTTTAATTCATTCATGAACCACATGATACAATCCGCGCCACGTTTGATTTTAAAGAGAGATAGGTTATTACTGAAGGAACACTGTAAGTAGAAAGCGACACTGTGAGGGATGCGTTTCTGGTACAATCTGTTATCATCATCATCATCATCATCAATCGGTTGTAAAATACACTCCAGATCAGCGTAAATAACGAATGGCACTGGTTCCTTGAATTTATGATTTCGAAATTTCAAGATTTTATTCTCCTCCAACGGTAGTATCATTTTACATTTGTTGATAACAAAGCAGTCTTGTTTGTGATCCTCATAACTTTTTTTCTCCCGAAAATGACACAAGCACCGATCACAGAGCCATGTACGGTGGTCGTGATTTAAAATTTGCGCACTAACAAGTCTTGAAAGATCACTAATCCACGCGAAGTGATAAACTGGCTGTACATTGACAAAAAAGTAATAAATGAATTGTAGGTATTTCTAATTCCATTTTGCTGAAATAAAACGGTACTATCTCCGTCTCAGCGTTCACTCCACTTTCAAGACCATAAATATTGATTGATAAATCATTTCTCTTCTCAAATTTAAGAACATCACTTAAAGAGATGGGGACATTAATACCCCTGTAATCAAGTCTCTTCAGGCTTTGGGGTAGAGTTGCATTTGCATAATGTGGGTATGATGAAGTAACACATCTGTTTCTCTTCGCTGGATGAAGAGCCGCAATAACTGACCACAAGAAACAGAATTTATCTGAATTTCTTATATTCACAACGGCTTTTTTACACTGTATATGAGACGTTAGCTCTGCGTAAGTCGATAAACCTACAGCGAGTGGACTATAGCGATTGATATTAATCATTAAATTTAGCACTTCGATCAATTCCCACCCTGAATCACGTTCTTGGAAATCCTCGATTTTCATAAGCAGTGGTTCAATCACATTCTCATCAAACCATGCCCCCAGGTCTGTAGCTGGTAGACTAATTGCATTCTTCGTATTAAAATGTTTTGTTTCGTTGGCAATGACCTCTTCCTTTTTTATTTGAAATTTACCAGCTAATGTACTGTTCACTTTCACATTCCCATTAGTCTCGAGAACATTTTTCAAACGCATAATTGTTAACTCTTTGGCATCCCTCAGAAAGGCAGCTGGATCCTTGTTTTGTAGATTAATCACAGTACCAGTGCGTATGCGACCTTGGAAGGCTAAGGGGCCATCCCTTCAGCGTACTCGATCTGTGAGTGTTTCTTCTCTGCTACCTGATGGCACCTGCACTCGACCTCCTCGACGTTGTCTATTCCTGAAACTCTCCTGGCATCCTTGGATTCGTGCGATTGTCGATAGAATTTGATTTTTCTCACCAACAGAGAGATTAGTTTTGATGAGAGTTTTTGTATAAAGTTGAATATAGCGGATACACCGATTAATCCATTTGTTTATGTCTTGAGAGAGTGCATTCTGGTAAGCATGTTCCAGAATTTCAATTATTCTAGCACAGGGGATGATGTTACGTTCCATCTTGGAATTACACTAACGAACTCAATAGAAATGTACATCCATTTATAGCAACGATTGTGTTTATTTAAATCTTAAATACCTACTGAATTTCTCAGGAATTATCGACGGTTGGGATTCTGCGATCAATTTGTCCGTTGAGAAATACGTTGGATAGAATTCTCAAGAATTATCTGACGGTTGAGATTCTGAGAGTAATTTTTCCGTTGAGAAAAACGTTGCATGTTACCCCACTCCCCCCAAGAATCTTATGACCGTTGAAATAATAGCCAATAATCGCATCCTCCCCTCCCCTAATCGAAAGACTATAAGTACCATCAGTGCAATCAGTGTTTCTCCAGTCGATTGCCTGTAACGGTGACCATACAATTGTCCAACAACATCCAGTGAAAACAGCAGAGAGAGAACAGTCAAAATGGAGACGAACCAAGCTACGAATCTCGATGAGATCAATAAAATTGCAACTGTGGGGGATTTCCTGCCTACCAAACGTCGAGCAGAGCTAACTCTCGGCCAGGTGTATCCAGTGACGGATTTGAAGATCATCCCTACGAAGTTTGGCAACAAAGTGACAGTTGTGTTGAACGATGAGTGCATCGTTTACCTACCAAAGCGAGTGTCTGACATCTTCATGCTGGATCTACCGAAACTGGAAATGTTTCGCATGGCTGCTACCTCCACATGTCTGAAAATCACCTTTCTGGAAGGACCCTATAACCCATGCCTCTTTAGTTGGAANGACGCTGGTGAAATAAATGAACAACAACTCAGAATTTGTGTTTTTTTCTTTTAAATATATTTAAGAAAAACATTTCTTTAAGAAAAAATATAATAAATTGAAGAAGATAAAAAATATATAAAATGTAAAAAAAAATATAAAGAATATGAAAAAAATGATGAAAATATATAAAAATATAAAAAACTAAAGAATAAAAAAGAATGGTGCACGATCCGAGAGTTGACAGCATCTGAAACACAAGAAAAAAATAACATTGGAATTAGTGAGGGAGATAAAGAGATGAGAAAGAAGTAAAGAGAGAGAATAATGTTTACTCACTTTATTCAATGCGATGGCTTTGATCCGCCAGTACGAGTCATGCTGCAGAGACCAGGGGTCTCATATATGACAGCATCTCTCGTGCCTCTTCCTCACGATCCACGAGAAGGAGGAAATTGAGGCAATTCCTCAATTCCTGGTGAAGGTCGCCCAACTACACAAAAAAAA
>NW_021680495.1:206522-211251 GCF_001412515.2 Diachasma alloeum | reverse complement strand
TTATACTCGTAATGTGGAATTATTATTATGGAAAAATAATTAAACATCATAAAAAAATGTTTTCTCGTAGCATAAGCAATTGTCCCATCATCTCGTCATACAGCAAAAGCAGTTTTTTTTTCCCCTCTTGGAATGTCAGAATCGTTTACAACTGGAACAGATAAATGAGAAAAACAATTTATTAATACATTTTCTTCATTGAGTCCATTGATTTTGGTGATGATTATCAGAAATTTACCTTGTGACGAATTTCGATGTTGGCAGGCAATCTCTCAGGAAACTTGAAATGGCTCATTGGACGAAAGTAGACGTGGCCGTGAGGACAAAACCATAATTTAGCTCGTACATCACCAATCGTGACGAAAGTGCCACCAACTTTGAAATGTCTGTTGATAACTCCTCTCAGCTTTTTCTTCAATGCCTTCTCAGACAGCTCCTCACCCCATTCTTTAGGCACGAAAATTTTCACCAGTTCATCATCATCGTCTGAGTCATCATCCGATCCTGTAGTGCACTTTGGAGCTGAGCCTGGTTGTGCAGTCCCAGGATCCTCTGGAATCACAACTGGTTCCACTCCCGGTGCAAGAGTCTCTGATGTTTCTCCAGATTCTGAGTTCTCGAGTATCTCTGGGATGACAGGTGAGTCTTTTTCCACTGACTCAGAGCTCTCTGGAATGATGGGTGAGTTTTTCTCCAGCGTGTCAACCTCTGGAGGGTTTGAGATATCAAGTGAACCCTTCTCTGCTGGCTCTGGACTCTCTGACGAGTCCGGGATAGTAGGCACTGCTGGGCCTTTCTCTGCTGGCTCCGGGCTCTCCGGTGAGTCTGGAATAATAGGCAGAGTTGGTCCTCTCTCAGCTGGCTCTGGGCTCTCTGGAGAGTCTGAAACACCAGACATGATTGGACTCTCCTCTATTGGATCGTGAATCATAGGAACAGCTGAATCATCCTGCTCTGCTACCTCGGGAGGTACATCCAAACCTCCCTCTACTGACTCAAGGCTCTCAGGTGACTCGGGGATCGTGATAGCCACCTCAGCGGTATTCTGTGGATCCTCCGGAATGACCATTGGATCGTGCACTTCTTCCATATCAATTGTTGAGTCAGGCTCCATTGGTGACTCAGATGTGTCCGAAGCCGCTGTCCCACCACCACTTCCAGATGATTGTGGAACAAGTATTTCATTGAAAACTGAATCCCAAGTAGTTGTATCACCTGTCTCACTATTCACTTCAGACGAAGATGTTCCGGAAAGGTCTATCAGCCCAACTACCAACTCACCATCAGTGGAGCTCTCGTTGTCAGAGTCATCTGACTCTGCAGAGAGAATTGATTCGATGGTCTCGTTCTCCACATTTCTCTTAAATCTCTCGGTGAATTTCATATTTTGAATGAATTGACGAACTGTAACGATTTCTAAAGTTGAAATTATTTCGTGATCAGACATCACACAAAAGGAGAGCACTATGCACCTTAGCTCGTTGAATCGGAATGTACCGAACAGTGGGTCTGGGGGGCTGCTTATAAAGCCACCAGATCTCATACGTCAGAGATCGCTTTTGGCATACGCCCACCACAACCGCCATTTTGTTTAACCGTCATTTTGTCCAACGGTCATCGTACCATGGACCAGTAGAAATGCTAACCAGACACACTATGGAATGTAATCATTCCACCATAACGGATATTGAATTAATATTATGAAAACGTGACTCTTTCATGTTGGGGTGTAGCTTGCGCCCTCTGAGATCATTCCACAGGGGTGCCGCCGATTGCATCATTATATTTCTAAGAAAGTCAACTGAAAAATTCTTCGCGGAAAAATCGACAACGGTTTGCGCTCGCAAGAGAGGTATTCACCCTCTGTGATGTTTAAAAAGTTTTTTTTTCTTCGAATTCCGTCTGACAGACTTCATCATTGCGAGTTGACCAGACAATAACAAAAATTATTAAATTAATATTGTAAAAACGTGACTGTCTCGAGACAACGCTTCATCTACCCCTCCAGCAGAAACGTGTGGAGAGGGCTAATTTCAACCGATCCGCCATGATGCTAAATGACAACGCATAAAGACATGAAGATAGAGGGGTGATCTCAGTCAGTTTCGCATCTGAACAACAGCACTATGGCGGTAGTTATTGATATTGAGGGTTTTAAAGATATTGGAAATCAGTTCATTGTGAAAGAATTCGCAATATCTGCATTGGAAGTTAATGAACATGGAAATTTTCTCCATGACTGGGCTCTGGTGGACCCACCTCGCAAATGGGATGATTTGCTACCTAAATATAAGGAAACAAATCAGTGGTTGTCACGTCATCATCACGGGCTGCACTGGGAAACTCCCGGCGATATTGAGTACCAGGGATTAAGTGATTTTGTCAATCGTATGGTGGAGTATGTCCCACACATCTACGTCCAAGGTGCTGAGAAGAAGAAGTGGGTGGATCGGATCCTCAAGAGAGATATACCAGTTGACGATTTGAACGATCTTGGTTGTCCAGTTCTGAATTACCTGAAGGAGGAAAAAAAGTGTACATATCATCATAGCCTTTATGATGGAAGTCCTGTCCACTACTATTGTGCGGTGGATAATGTGGTGCGCTTAAAAAAATGGTACGCTAGATATGAAGCTGGGTCTCTAGAAAAATCTTTGAAAAAGTTTTGTGAAAATCAACATTTGAATTCGTTGACAAGCCAGGAAATTTCTTATCTCCCCAAACACTTCATTGCAACCGTTGCCAAGGACACTGTTGATGCAGCTTGGGAGAAATTGCCAGAGATGATGAAGAGAGATCCAAGCATCGCTGGTTTACGCTATTGTCGCACGCATTGGTCTTCATTGGGTACAATACCACTCAGTCCAACGCCTCCACCAATAGCAGAGTGCCCTCTATGCCAGTATCGACGTTGATAATATATACAAAATTACAGCACCACATTCGGTATACTTGGATTCTTTGAAACCCCATCCTCCCTCTCCTCATATGAGATCAGCTTGTATAAACTCTCGTAAACATCGTCAGTTCACCATTGAATTTCGATAGTACCACATCGTAATTATTATTCACTCAGTTTGAACAGAAGAAACAGGATTTTTACATTCATTTGAAAAAGTTATTTGTGAAAGTTATCAATTTACGTGTTCAATAGACAAAATGTCGCATCATATAGATTTTGAGATATGTGAGAAATCGTATACATCCTTTGAGGATGTTGCAACATGGAATATGGATGAGGCCTATCATCGTATCCTAGAGAATGTCCTCATACCCTTCAAATGGTTCATGCAATTGCCCATGCCAATGTTGTTGACACACATCATGAGGGCTATTGAGGAAATGGATGGCATCACCGATGTTTATCTATCGTTTGTTGGTGTGCGTACTATTCTAGTTAAAAAAGACGATGTGTATGTCTTCGTCCAGGGACCTATGGCAGATGAGGGAACATCTCCTGATTGCAGCTCATGTGAGGGTAAAACTTCCCCTGAATGTGACTCATGCAATGAGGTAGGAAGCAGTGCAGATATAGAAACGTTGGAGGAGATGAGAGCGATGGAGCAAGCAGATGGAGCGAGGGTGCCAGAGGTTTATGTGAGTCCAATGAGGGACGATGAGGGGGAAGATGGGGTAGAAGATGACCATGTGGTGAGCGTATTCAACGTTGATAGCAGTGATACCTCTTCGGATGAGGTCTCTTTCAACTTTATTTTTGATGGCGAGACATAAAAAGTTGAAAATCAGATGAAGGTGAGGGGGATAACCAATGACACTGCATGGAGTGTATAAGAGGGGGTCCTTCTCCCTCTGTTGCCTGTCAGAGAACAAATTGGCAATAGACATTCCTTAATCTTCGAGTGAATATTATCATGGAATTAATTATTGATTTTCAAGGATTCCGCAGAGGAGGACATTTTGTTTTGAAAGAGTTGGGTGTAGTGTCAGTTCAGTCACCAGTTGATGAGAGTTCGCTTCATATCCACATTGTTTTCCAACCACTATGTGCCTGGAGTGATCTGGAGACGCAGGATGTAATAACCAACAGATGGCTGACTCGTAATCATCATGGATTATTGTGGAATACTGGTGAATGTGATTACAATGATATTGGGAAAGTTTTTGACAGTTTCTTGAAGAAACAAACAAAAATTTATGTGAAAGGGTTAGAGAAAATCACAGACTTGGAGAAACTGGTGGGAAAGTCACATGTACTCATAAATTTGGATGATTACAATTGTCCAAACATTGGCAACTACAATATCAAAGACTGTTCTCATCGGAAAATCCATCAGAACATCAACACACGTGATCAGAAAATCCACTGTGCTTTGGCCAATGTGTATCGTTTGAAAAAGTGGGTCGAAGACAATTACCAAAATCTCAAAACCAAAGAAAGTGATTTCAATGAAATTTTTTTGACTGAAAACTGACATTCCACAAATTAAATTATGTAAAATATTGTTGTTCCTCATCATCATCGATTAATTCTGTATCTTCCAATTTTCATCTTTTAAAAAATATAATCTGAAATTTCAAATTTGATAAAGTGCATTTTTTTTAAATTAATAATGTGTCATTCATCTATTCCTTCAACAAAAAATAATTTCAGGTGTTCACACACTCTTGGAGCCACATCTTCTCTCTCTAATCGGTGAAATATACAGTCTGCTTTATTCCGCATTGATAAATCCTCTCAATCACATATATATATTGAATCGACGTTGTT